>NC_051862.1:10892803-11002803 GCF_015732765.1 Culex quinquefasciatus
AGCACCCTTGAAAAAATATTTATGTAAAGTTGATAAAATTTCTTACAATGCACAGTGGTCCGAAACCGAAATCTAGCGTGACAAAATTGATAGTGGCCACACATTAAGATTTAGAGCTTTGGTGTCTTCGGGACAAATGATTAGGGTCAATTTGGGCATCTTTCGGTATGGTGGACATTAGGGTGGTCCAAATTTTAGTGTGGTTCAGAATTGCAATGTTGTCTCTAAAACATTAAAAATCGGGCAAGATTTTTTTGAGATCGATGAATTGGTCCTATATTCAATGTTAAAGATTGGAACATTTGTGACATGTTCTGAATTTTTCAATGAAAATAATTCAAAATTATATATTTTTTTCTTCGTGAGGATGCATCTAAGTAGCTAGTTGCCCTTTTTTTCAAAGTTCCAGAATTTTTTCTGCCTTTCTATAAACATAAGAGGCGCTTTTATTCAAGAAGTATTTTTAAATTGTACAAAAAACGAAAAGAAATCGAAAATGTATACCTAAACGTAGGTATAACTTGATTACGGTAAATTAAAAAAAAATGGAAAAGATTTCTTTTTGTCGCCAATTCGATTTTGCACTAATAAGGCCGTTGAAAATATTTTTTTAAGGTTTTTGTCCTTCGACTCCGACCAAAGTCGAGGGGGGGAGGTCAAAAAACAACACTTGGATATAATTAAGTGTTTTAAAATGCTTTTTACACGCGTCCAGTTGCTTTCCAATAGTTAGTTTTCAAAATATCGATGTATCTTCAAAAAAAAAAAAAAAAACATTGGGATTTCAAGAAAATTTAAAATGTTTTCAGAGGAGCGCAAACATGCTAAATATGATTATAAACGCAGGAAATTGCGGATGATTAAACATAAATTTTTATTAAAGTTTTGATGTTTTTGAAAAAATAATTTTTGCCCCCTGATTATCCCGGCCGATTTTGAAAATTATTTGCAATGGCCTGAATATTTTTAATATTTTTTTTTTGTTCAGATTAAAAAATATATAACTCCTAAAATAGATTTTTCATGGTGCACTTTGGCTCTGAAGATGTATTTTTAATTTCCTGAAACAAACAAAAAAAAAATAAAAAAGGAGGTTTTTGGAAATTCAACTTTAAGTGATAAAAAATTTAATAAAAAAATTGATTTTTCCGAAAAGTTCTGTGACTGATACAAATTTTATTAAAAGTTTTTATCCTAAAGTGAAATGTTTCATCGAGAAATTCCAGAGATAATTTAATTATATGTTTGTTTTATAATCCTTTATTATTAAGGGTGCACAGGATGCACAGCAATCAAGGAAGTTGGTGTCTTCTTTTCCAAAATTGACAAACTTACGGACCCAAACCTGCAACTATCTGTTTGTAAAACTAGGCAAATTTTCTAGTAAATCACTTAGTAGATAGTACTTTAAACGATGAATAAAAATTAATATCGATAGTTCACGTAGTTTCAAAAATACTAAAATAACTGTAACAAAAATTTTGGTGCAAAAGCTCTGGTTGATGTGCATCGTTAAGTTGAAAAATTGTGTTAACAGTTCAGGAAAATTTAAAATTTTGAAACTTAAGTTTCAACTGAGTTTTAAGATGTTTAAGATTTATTCAGATATAAAAATCGTGAAACCATATTAAAATATTTTTTTACTGCTCTTATTATTTATACAACCAAAATTTTTGTAGGTTTTGAAAATGTTAAGGGTATTATTGGCTTTTTATAAATAAATAAAATATTCATTGATGCAAAACAAAACATGAATTGAAATCGAAAATGGACTACAATTTACTGTTGCAATCTTCAAAACTATTTTCATGAGGATCAAACAAAGATAAAATTTTATAAAATGTATTAACTGTTGAAAATGCATTTGAAATTTGCAAAAAAATCGTGTTTTTTCATCTCAGAATGTTGATAACACCGTCACAAACATTTTTTTAATGTTTATACAAAAATATAATGATATTTCAACAAAAAAATCAAACTGAGATTTCCATTCCTAACTATTTCAACAAAAATCAAGGTATTTGTAAAACTTAATAAAAATACAAGATTTATAAGACTGCTATAATATTGCTGATTCCTTGATCATTTTATACTATAAAACAAAGCAAAAATCATGTCATACTTATGAAATGTATTTCTCCTAACGCTTGCAACAGTAACTTGTAGTTCAGTTTCGATAATTAAACATGTTTTGTTTCCATGTAACTGCGTAATGTTTGGTTAAAAAGTAAAAAAAGATATCTCAGGAATTTCTCGATGAAACATTTCGCTTTTAGAAGCATTGGAAAGCTGAGAAAATTTTCTTTAAGACATAATTGAAAGTAGCGATGAATATTTTTCAATCTCCAGGTTGCCTTGAAAATACGCCGTGGAAGCTTGTCAAGAGCTAAAAAAATGGAAAATTATAACATGAAAAAATGCTTGTGTTGGCAATTTGATGAAATATTATTACAACATCCTGACAGAAGAAAGTCATATTTTCCAAACAATAATCCCACACAGCCACGACTCTTTGCTCACACTTCTGCGAAGGTTCGCTTCCCATTGTTTCACTCCAAACAAAAGCAAACACCTTGCGCCGACTGTCATTTCATCGAGCAAAAGTGGCGTGAGGAAAATTTTCCCACACTTACACGCAAACCCACACACACACACACACACACACACATATAGGAATTCATTGGCACACAAAAGGAACTTTTCTCCACCCACTGCACGCTTCAACGAGGAAAGCGGCAACACAAAAGACAAATGGCTTTTTACTCGCTAATTTTCCTCTTCTTATTCAAGGCACTTGAGGTGGTGGGGGGGAGGAAGAAGAAGCTCACCTGCTGTCACTGGCTTTTGTTTCAGTAACGATGAGGGAAGAGCAGTGCTGCCAGCACTTAATTACTGACGCACCGAGGTGCACGAATAAAATAAACAAACAAAAGACAGAAAGAAGTGAATACTTAAAAAAAGCAAAGTCGTAAAACCGCGCAGCCGTTATTGTTCTCGGTGTCACGACGACCGTCATAATGATGATGACGAGGAGACGTCATCATGACGTCTCAAGTTCATTACGCTGAAAATCTTGGCATTTGTGAGTTTTTTTCTGTTTTTTTTCTGGTGCTTACCGCTAATGAAGACAAGTTTTTGTTGTTTCAAGAGGGCTTACTCAAAAAGGTTGAACGATTTAATACCTGAAATGAAAACAAAAACAGAAAAAAGTGAGGTTAGAACCCGTCGACACCTGTTTAGCATTCAAATTTCAAATAGACCACCCAGTGCTGGTATGGTCCCGGTGTATTTAAGCTCATCAAAAACCCGCAAACCAATTCATCAGCGTTCTGGCTGGGGGTTGCCGATTGCTGCCCTGCCGGAGTGGTTTTGGTTTCGCTCGATTTATCTCTCTTTTGCCAGCTCAAATGGACCGGAAAACAGGCTCTCAAATCTGCGTCGGATTGCCACGATACTGACCAGATGGGAACCCCGGTGACCATGATGACCGGGGTAGGGTTGTTCAGGCAAATTTATGTCCCTTCTTTGAAAGATACAACTTCGTGAGGAGCCACCCTAATGTAGGTTTTGCGCGAAACGTATGCCCTTCCGAAAAGTCCAAACTTTGTGATATATGGTGAAAATTTGTGAATCACGGTTGGTCCGTGTCTGGGCAGCGGATTTGACCACAGCGTCCGGAGGAGGGAGGGGACTCAGATTTTCGGATTTATCTGCATGTGAGTGTATGCGCGTGGTTCATTTGAAATATTACCTTTTCCGGACACTCGAAAATGTGGGAGGGAGATATCGGGGAGACTGAAACAGGGACGTTGAGGGAGCATCAGAGATTCTAGTTCTTATTTAAAAAAAAAACGGAATCGACGTAACACCTTATAATGTGGCCCTCTTAAACCTTGCGGTTTCGTCAACGGATCCACAGGCGTGTATCGTTCTTTTTGCGACAAGACTCCGCCTCCCGGGTCTCCTAAGTGTGAAGGTATGGGCACGGGGAGAGGGCACCGAATACCTATATTTACACTTAGAATTTTTTGCGTCCGCCCCGGGATTCGAACCGGCGACCTCTGGATTGTGAGTCCAGTGCGCGGTCCGATTGATCCACACAGGCAGACATATTTATTTAAAGTCATTTTATATTTTCATTGAAACAATTTAAGAAAACCTGATTTAACTGGGGGCAATTTTCAACCATTTAAGTCATTTTAAAACAATTTTAGACAATATGAGGCAGTTTGAGAATATTTTTTTACAATTTAACAAAATTTAAGACAGTGAGTTTATTTAAAATAGTTTGAAATGGAAGAGATAGTTTGAATTTATTTTGAGAGCTTAAAAAAGAGAAAAAATATGATGATTGGAAACTTTCTGAAAAAGTGTTATCCACTTTAATACAATTTGACACTTTTGCAAGCATAGAAAACTGTTGGAAGCAAATTAAGATCTCTAGAGACTATTTGAGACGATTTGAGACCAATTTGAGACAATTTGGGAAAATCTAAGATTGAGTCACTTTGAGATGATGATAAAAAAGTGACAAAGTGAGACTATTTGTGTCAGTTAGAAACAATCTGAGACAGTTGATACTATTTGAGGTGGCATTATACTTTTAACATTTTGCGATAATTTAAAAAAAGTTAAGACGATCTCTGGCAGTTTGAAATAA
The DNA here is from genome assembly GCF_015732765.1 of Culex quinquefasciatus. NCBI lineage: Eukaryota > Metazoa > Arthropoda > Insecta > Diptera > Culicidae > Culex > Culex quinquefasciatus. Next base: position 10,897,464 of record NC_051862.1, read on the forward strand.
ACTAAGAGATCTTAAAATAATTTGAAATAATTTAAAACAATCAGAAACAGTCTTAACGATTTCAAATAGTTTGAAATTTTTTTATCAAATTATAAAAAAATATGAAACTGTGTAAAACAATTAAAGATCGTCTGAGACAATTTGAAACGATTTGATACAGTTTACAGAGATAAATAAATTGTAAATTTGAAACAACATGAGTCTATTTGTATCAGTCGAAATAATCTGAGACAGTTGACTCGATCAGAAACAAACTTGTTTGAGACAATTTTGGACATTTTTAGAGAATTAGTGAAATTTTGGGATTCTTTAAAACAATTTGAGATAGGTAATCCGAAATAATAGTAGACGATTTGAGACAGTTTGAAACAAATTAAAACAGTCTGGGGCGGTCCAACATATTAGCTACAAGCTAATTAAGCGTTTCATGTTGATTTTCGATGATTCTAGTAAATTAAAGATAGTTCGAGACAATCTGAGATAATTTGAAAAAGTGAAAGAGAATATTGAACTATTTGTGAACTATTTTGATTAAAGATTATGTTATCTTATTTGAAACTGTTTGAGACAACTCACAATTCAAACAATTCAAAAGCAAATGAAACTGTTGAAACTGTTTGATTAAACTAGTGAGAATATGAAACAATTTTAGACGGTTTTAAACGTTATGAGCTATCTGAGTAAATTTTATTCAATTTGAGATGATTTAAAAAAAAGTGTTTGTCAATTTGATGCAGTTGAGACAATTTAAGGTTAATATGACGAATCGCTGATTCACTTTGGTGCAGAAATTTGTTTAAATGAATTCAATACAGAGCATTTTAGATTGATGATCAATTTTCTTCGAAAATGATCAACGGCTTCACCTTAAGACGGTTTGAAATAATCTCTAACAATTTGAGAAAAATAATAATATTAACATTTTTAAGGTATAACCCTTCCTGGATGCATATTTTTGAAACGAATGATTTTAAATATTATGAATTATTTGACGGTCTTAAGGAAATTTGAAAAAAAGTGATAATCAAAGAAAAATAAGAATCAATTAAAGATAATTCTGGATATTTTTGACAAAATATTACTTAGAACTGTTAGCATTATTTGGAGATAATTTAAGATTATTTTTTTTGATGATGATAGAACAAATTTGTGAACTATAATATTTTTGAATTTTTTTGACATTTTGAAAAAAATTAAACGAAGAAATTAAAAATTAAAAATTTGAATTTATTAAAGCTTATTAAAGCCAACTTGATGCAATTTTATAAAAGTTGTGGCAGATTGAGGTAATTTTCTTTGACCAAAGACGATTTGAGACAATTTTTAATAATTTGTCGCAAAATTGGTCCGAAAACTTAGAAAGCAAAACTATAATTTTCTAAAACCTAAAAAAATTTAATGGAAGTTAAATCAATTGAAAACAAAGTAAAATGCAATTATCTTTACCGATAATCATATTTAGCATGTTTGAGTTCGTATTTTTTTAAATTTTTCTGAAATTTCAATTTTATTCGCTAATAAAAGTTTTAAACATGTTTTAAAACAAATAATTGCGAAACAACTGGGTTAAGGTATAATGTAAAATACATTATTTTTCATTCAAATATTGAATCGGTAGCTTTTAATGTAGAACATTTTTAGGTATAACCCATCCTGGATACATATTTTTGAAACAAATGATTTTAAATATTATGAATTATTTGAAGGTCTTAAGGCCATTTGAAAAAAAGTGATAATCAAAGAACAATAAGAATCAATTCAAGATTATTTTGGATTTATTTGACAAAATATTACTAAGAACTGTTAGCATTATTTGGAGATACTTAAAGAAATTTTTTGATGATGATAGAACAAATTGGTGAACTAAAATGTCTCTAAATTTTTTTGACATTTTGAAAAAATTAAACGAAAAAATTAAAAATTAAAAATAAGCCAACTTGATGCAATTTTATGAAAGTTGTGGCAGATTGAGGTAATTTTTGTTGGCCAAAGACGATTTGAGAAATTTTTTAATAATTTGACGCAAAACTGGTCCGAAAAATTAGAAAGCAAAACTAAAATTTTCTAAAAACTTAAAAATTTTAATGGAAAATAAATCAATTGAAAACAATCCAAAAATGCATCATCGATCATCGATAATCATATTTAGCATGTTTGGGTTCGTATTTTTTTCTGAAATTTCAATTTTATTCGCTAGTTTTTTAACAATTGGGTTAGTGTATATTGTATTTTAATACATTATTTTTCATTCAAATATTGAATCGGTAGCTTGTAACTTAGTTTTGAATTAAAAAAAAAAACTTTTTTGAACATTAATACAATTGGCATCAATTAAAAAAATTTGAAACAATTTATAACTCATTCAGACAAATTTCTACAATTTTGATAACTTGAGATAATTTGAAAAAAAAAAAAAATAGATAAAAAAACATGAGTTAATTTGAGATAGTTCTAAAACTTTCCAAACCAAATAACCCTTAAAACCCCTCTGCCCTTTTACACGGACGTGCCCACCTTGATTCCACGAACAGGCGACAACCGGTACACGACCAGCTGGAAATCGAACCTGAAAGTCCGACGTGCCGCTTTATGGCCTATCTGACAACCCACCCGCACCGGGAACTTGTAACTCGTGAGCGGGAAAGACACCTCGCCTCCCTCGAAAAGACAGTGATAAATGGGTGGTGATTTCGAGCGCGAACAAAAAAAAATCGTCACCAAAAATGAAAATCGTTTTGTGGAGTGTGAAAATTTCGGATTTTTGGGGAAATCGGTGAAAATAAGAGGATAAAATGTCGAGCCAAAAATGAAATACGATTCTTGTGATGGGAGAAAAATATTTAAATCTGCCATAGCAAAATCATTCGAAATCGATACAATATGGAAACAGATTACGAGCGAGGGCCCTAATCTTCCGTCAGACTTTTAGCAATGACATGATTTATGGCAAGCTTTAAGTCGGGGGTCTCGACGGCTTGGAAAAATGTTGTTTGAGCGTGTGTGATGAGATGCGGCTGCAGACATGGGTTGGGCTGCAAGGCAAGGCTCGGAGAAGTTAACTTCTGTTGTTGTTTTCGACGACGGGGCTGGTTTCATATGTTCCAAAAGGCTTTTTCTTCTTTGAGACGGCTTTTTATTTCTGCTAAACGCCTTGTGTTTGTGTAACTTGAGACGAATACAAAGCATACAAAATGGGTTGAATTTTTTGAGAGTGTGAATCCATGCAAAATTTGGTTTGATTTTATAATTTTATGATTTTATGATTTTATGATTTTATGATTTTATGATCTTATGATTTTATGATTTTATGATTTTATGATTTTATGATTTTATGATTTTATGATTTTATGATTTTATGATTTTATGATTTTATGATTTTATGATTTTATGATTTTATGATTTTATGATTTTATGATTTTATGATTTTATGATTTTATGATTTTATGATTTTATGATTTTATGATTTTATGATTTTATGATTTTATGATTTTATGATTTTATGATTTTATGATTTTATGATTTTATGATTTTATGATTTTATGATTTTATGATTTTATGATTTTATGATTTTATGATTTTATGATTTTTTGATTTTATGATTTTATGATTTTATGATTTTATGATTTTATGATTTTATGATTTTATGATTTTATGATTTTATGATTTTATGATTTTATGATTTTATGATTTTATGATTTTATGATTTTATGATTTTATGATTTTATGATTTTATGATTTTATGATTTTATGATTTTATGATTTTATGATTTTATGATTTTATGATTTTATGATTTTATGATTTTATGATTTTATGATTTTATGATTTTATGATTTTATGATTTTATGATTTTATGATTTTATGATTTTATGATTTTATGATTTTATGATTTTATGATTTTATGATTTTATGATTTTATGATTTTATGATTTTATGATTTTATGATTTTATGATTTTATGATTTTATGATTTTATGATTTTATGATTTTATGATTTTATGATTTTATGATTTTATTATTTTATGATTTTATGATTTTATGATTTTATGATTTTATTATTTTATGATTTTATGATTTTATGATTTTATGATTTTATGATTTTATGATTTTATGATTTTATGATTTTATGATTTTATGATTTTATGATTTTATGATTTTATGATTTTATGATTTTATGATTTTATGATTTTATGATTTCATGATTTTATGATTTTATGATTTCATGATTTTGTGATTTTATGATTTTATGATTTTATGATTTTATAATTTAATGATTTTATGATTTTATGATTTTATGATTTTATAATTTAATGATTTTATGATTTTATGATTTTATGATTTTATGATTTTATGATTTTATGATTTTATGATCTTATGATTTTATGATTTTATGATTTTATGATTTTATGATTTTATGATTTTTTTTTTTTATTCTTTATTATAGAGTTTTTCAGCCGGAGGCTGGTTCGACTCTTTATTTTATGATTTTATGATTTTATGATTTTATGATTTTATGATTTTATGATTTTATGATTTTATGATTTTATGATTTTATGATTTTATGATTTTATGATTTTATGATTTTATGATTTTATGATTTTATGATTTTATGATTTTATGATTTTATGATTTTATGATTTTATGATTTTATGATTTTATGATTTTATGATTTTATGATTTTATGATTTTATGATTTTATGATTTTATGATTTTATGATTTTATGATTTTATGATTTTATGATTTTATGATTTTATGATTTTATGATTTTATGATTTTATGATTTTATGATTTTATGATTTTATGATTTTATGATTTTATGATTTTATGATTTTATGATTTTATGATTTTATGATTTTATGATTTTTGATTTTATGATTTTATGATTTTATGATTTTATGATTTTATGATTTTATGATTTTATGATTTTATGATTTTATGATTTTATGATTTTATGATTTTATGATTTTATGATTTTATGATTTTATGATTTTATGATTTTATGATTTTATGATTTTATGATTTTATGATTTTATGATTTTATGATTTTATGATTTTATGATTTTATGATTTTATGATTTTATGATTTTATGATTTTATGATTTTATGATTTTATGATTTTATGATTTTATGATGATTTGGCATGGATTCGCATATCCAAGGTTTTATACAACATGCTCTACGTGTGTATTTTTTTCCATTCCATCAATGTTAGAAAAATAAGATTTCACGTTACGCACGAAGAATTCAAATCAACAAAAAGTACAAAAGTAAACATCTGGAAAACACGCTAATAAACAGTTCGCAAGAAAAGGTTGGTTTTTGCACAGCAAACTGATTTAAAACTGAATAATAAAATAAAACCTAACATGAACAAAAAAGTATAATTTTTCTCACCAATTTGCACAAGAAAATCTTGTCCAACTCTCAAATTGCTCACCACACCCAGCATTTCGGGACACGTAAATCCTCCCCGGATTCCACTAGATAAATCACTTTCAAACCAGAACGGATTCCTTCTGGCCAACGCCCATCAAATCTACTAAAGGTACCATTTTCGTGTCCAATTTTTTTGGCGTCCCCTTTTTCTTTTCTTGCACCACCAGTGTCCTTCCGGTGTGCGAACAAAAATCCGTCCTTCTTTTTTTTCTGATGACTCTGATGGCACGTGACCGATTTTCGGTGCTTCCTGTACCAGAACTGCTAATTCCAGCGGAGGAAAGTTGGCTTCTGCCCAGCAGCATCCGCGGTGTGGAACTTGCTCACCTTGGAATGGTGCCCTCTGGGGAGTTATACGGTGCCTGAGGCCAACCGCAAACTTGTGTGGCCTCCACCAGAGGTAAAACACGAACTAGAATGTGCACTTTGAAGCAATCGACGACTTGGGAGGACGTGTTGGGTTTGGAATTTTCAGCAAAAATAGTTGGAAGAAAGACAACTTTTTAGAGGAGGAGATAATTTCTGATACAGAGGTGTTTTATTGTGATTGTTTGGGATAATTTAAAGATTTTTTTTCCTATTTTTTAAACAGGACTTAAAGTCGCTTTTACAATACAATTTTAAAGTTAAAGCCATTCCATTCTAAAAAAAACACAAATAATCCTAAAGATTGTTTCAGTTGCGCTCAAAATCACACCAAAGATCATCATCCCTTCAAAGCTGCACACCACTGCGCCCCCCTGACTGGTACTGAGAAATATAAAATGTGATGAAAAATCACCCCCCGGGGAGGGAGGGTAATCTGATTGCCAGACAGACCTCGAGGAATTTTCCTCCGCCCTCCCGGTGAGCTCCATATGGCAGCCCAGTTGGTGGCTGGCAAAAAACGGACCGGGTCCAATCTGCACACTAAAAGGGATCTCCAAAACTTTACCTCCTGCTTGTTGGAGTCCCGTCCCGTCGACCTTCAGCTCGACGTTGCTGGGGCCAAAATATTAGTTTTAGTCTTTATTGAATTTGCCCCCTTTTTTGCATGAAGCCCGGCGCAGGAGAGATGTTTCATATTCAGATTCGATTTTCCCCAGTTTCAACGCCGGAATAACTAACTCTTGCTGGGTCCCTTTTTCCGGAGGCCACTCGGGCTTGAGCAGACCGAGCTTGAGTAAATTAGGGCAGATTGCCGTCCTTCCATAACTCCATAACTCATCGGATTGTTTCACAGTACGTATAAATATGGAAAATAGAGAGGAAGTCGGAAAAGTTGCCGAGGAATTTTCCTGAATTAAATCACACTCCAAGTAGTTTCCCGGTTCTAATTAGCTAGAGGAACGAGCTGGAATGAACCAGGTTTCACATACTTTTGAATTAATTATCCTGCCAGAATGTGTTATTATGTGCTGCTCCAGGCCACACCAGGTACGAATCAAGGGGAGGATAATTGTTTGCCGTCTACGAAGCCTCAAGTCGCTCCAGATTGTTTCCAGAAACAATCTGTTTCCACTGTGGGAAGGAAAAGCTGAAAATCATAGAGTATTTACCACAGGAATTTTCCGGAAACCAATCCAGCTGGGACACAAATCTGTTGAGTTTCGTTACAGACGAAAAATTAATCTTACTCGAGAAATTCAAATATTAATTTTGAATTCTTGAGTAAAAACGGCTCTAAGATCGTCTTCACCGTCGAATAAATCCCAAGTAATCACTTTGCCAAAGCTCTCAAAGTCAGTCACAAATCATGAATAGATTATAATCTTGCTAATTTGCAAAAACCAAAAAACCACAGTGTCACGACACTCTGCCAAGTGGCCCATCGGAGATTAAAGCTCGAATCTCATTATCCTAATGCACCAATTTGTATCCGCCACAAAAGCAGTCACCCAAAACGTTTCCACTTCCTGCGAATATCAGTTTGCCAAAAGCCACAAAACCACCGGACCACATCCTAAAAATAAAACCACAAACTCACACACAGAAATCCTCTAATGTAGGCATAAATATTAAAAACGCATTTAATGACAGTGGAGTGATTTAGATAACATTAAAGATAAGAGGCCCGAGCTCATGGTCGTCGTTGGCCGTTTCGTCCGTAAGTCAACAATTTCCACAACGTTCCCCAAGTCCCCCCCGGTCTGTGCCCTTAAAATATTCAAACTGCCGCCTTGTGGTGTGCGTTCCCTCTTCCCTCCTCATGATGTCACTCAACGGTTGCGACGTTTGGCTTGTTGGCAAATATTGTTTGCTCGTTTTTTTTTTTTGACGAAAAGATTTCCTATTCCACTTGAGCTTTTTTAAGCTTGGGCGGAAAAATTCAAGGAAATTCGTAGGCTAATTTTGGAGTCCTTAAATTGAAGATGTGACGTGTTATACCGAGAAATAATTGAGTTTAGGTAGTACGAGTTTTGGTTTTGAATGTTGCTGCTTTAAAAATCCACCAAAGAATCCGATACAGAAAAACAAGAGTTTCCAGTTTTTGAAAATTAAAGAAAAATCACCTGTACACATTTACACGAATCAAAAACAAAACTAAAAAATGAAAATTTATGGTTAAAATGGGCTTGGAAATTTATATCTTTATTTTTTCTTAAGAATTTCCTGATCGGCAAAGTTGTACGGAACGATTTGGATACGAAAAATCTTTTTTTTTAATTTGGCTTTTTATAATTAAAGTTGAATTCTCAAAATTAGGATTTTTAATTTTTTTCAATGTCATCACCCAGATACATGAAGCACATTTTCGGAAATTTCCCATGTCTTTGATTTGAAAACGGTGCCCTCGAACAAAAAATTAGTCGATTTCAATTGTTAATTTATTTTTGAATCTGCACGGGGTTTTTGAAATTTTTATGTACAACATTTTCGATTTTTTCAAATATAACTATTTTTAAAGTTAGATTTCCGTTTCCAGTTTTTGCAATTTTAGTGCAAAAATGTATTTTTCAAATCTTCTCAAACAAATAAAACAAAAATCGAAAATAAAAAAAACTTTTTTTTGAGAATTTTACCTTTATTGAAAAAACTAATATGAAAGCAAACGGATTTTTTGTATTTTTCAAATGCTCAAATAATCTACAACTATTTCCGAAGACATTAAATCGATCCCTTCTCAAGTAAAATACAGATTTTCAAACATTCACAAATATTCCTTAAAACCTTTTATGAAAAAAAAACCAATGATGAAAAATGGCTTTTTTGACATCGGAATTCATAGACAAAGTTTTATTCAAATATAAAAAAATACAAGATTAAAAAAAACTCGAAAATGGCAAAAATCTGGAGAACTATTTATCTGCTCCATGATAAGCTAACATTAACTTCAAATATTTGTTGCAACTGTTCTTTACACATTGCATTGAATACCACAATCTTAAGTGATAGATTACCAGTGTATTGTACATAGTAACAAATTTCATGATAAAATCAAATCTTGGAATGGGAACAAATCTAGCTCTATTCCAACGTAATGTCATTTTTTTAATCTAAGCTTTAGTCTAGCTACTGAAAAATGTTTAATGCACTTAACATACTTAAAATACCTTTGAAGAAACTTATCATGCTTCAGCTTTGAAAATATTTAAAACTTAATTTATTTAGGATGCGTAACTATCATAAAAATTCTTATAATACTTCCACAACTTTAATTCTCAAAATACTTAAAAAAACTGTAAATACTCAAAATACTTCAAATACCTAAAATACTTAGAATAATCAAAATACTTCAAATACTTAAAAACTTTAAATACTTAAAATTCTTAAAATACAAAAAATACTAAAAAAACTTAAAAAACTTAAAATACTTAAAATACTTAAAAAACTTAAAATACTTAAAATACTTAAAATACTTAAAATACTTAAAATACTTAAAATACTTAAAATACTTAAAATACTTAAAATACTTAAAATACTTAAAATACTTAAAATACTTAAAATACTTAAAATACTTAAAATTCTTAAAATACTTAAAATACTTAAAAAACTTAAAATACTTAAAATACTTAAAATACTTAAAATACTAAAAATACTTAAAATACTTAAAATACTTTAAATACTTAAAATACTTAAAATACTTAAAATACTTAAAATACTTAAAATACTTAAAATACTTAAAATACTTAAAATACTTAAAATACTTAAAATACTTAAAATACTTAAAATACTTAAAATACTTAAAATACTTAAAATACTTAAAATACTTAAAATACTCAAAATACTTAAAATACTTAAAATACTTAAAATACTTAAAATACTTAAAATACTTAAAATACTTAAAATACTTAAAATACTTAAAATACTTAAAATACTTAAAATACTTAAAATACTTAAAATACTTAAAATACTTAAAATACTTAAAATACTTAAAATACTTAAAATACTTAAAATACTTAAAATACTTAAAATACTTAAAATACTTAAAATACTTAAAATACTTAAAATACTTAAAATACTTAAAATACTTAAAATACTTAAAATACTTAAAATACTTAAAATACTTAAAATACTTAAAATACTTAAAATACTTAAAATACTTAAAATACTTAAAATACTTAAAATACTTAAAATACTTAAAACACTTAAAATACTTAAAATACTTAAAATACTTAAAATACTTAAAATACTTAAAATACTTAAAATACTTAAAATACTTAAAATACTTAAAATACTTAAAATACTTAAAATACTTAAAATACTTAAAACACTTAAAATACTTAAAATACTTAAAATACTTAAAATACTTAAAATTCCTTTAATAAAATCTTGTTGTTGATGATTTTATCAGGAAACATTTATCCGTATGGGTCATTCGCTTCCGTCTTTAAATTCTTTAAAAACACTTAAAATTAAGATAAATTTATGTCAGAGTGCGCTGGCAGTCGATTTTGCGTTTTTTTTTTCTTTGCTGAAATAATTACACCTTTATTTTTTGTATGGCCTTTAGGATAACCTGCGCCGTGTTGGGGTGGTCAATAAATGACATTTTTTTTAATTTTCGTAACTCCGCACCATTTTAATCAATTTTAGCTGAAAAATAGCTTAACGTAAATTTAGCCTGTCTTTTTGAAAGGTCGTATTAAACGTTAAAATGCTGTTTTGAAGGTATCCTGACCAAAGAGGCAATGTTTTATAAATAAAATGGTAAAATTATAACTACAGGATTCCGAGATACGATTTTCTGAAAATAAAAATACAACCTATAAAGCACCTTTCAAACTGAAAACAAGAGCGTTTGGTAGGGTTTGTCCACGCATCCTTCTTCCCCTGTAGATTCCGTGAAATGTGATGCATTCTCAGAATCCTCTCTGCGATATAAACGCAGAATGGCTGGTTGCTTATATCTTTTGTTATTAATTTTTGGGTGTTCTTGGATGACAAGACTTTCACAAGACTTTCCAGAGTGCTTTTATTTGACTGGCTGCATCTGTGATAGATTAGATTAGATTAGAAGCTGTTAGTTGTTTCAAAATTGAATGTTTTTTGTTCGCAGCGACAATATATTTGAGTTGTCATCAAAAATAATCATGGGATTATTTGGACAAAATGGATTACAAATATTTTATCATGGCGAAAATAAGATTAAACCAGAAAAAAAAAATTACAAAAATATATTTGAAGACTTCTTTTTTTTATGTTTGAGCCTTAGATTTTCTTGTTCAAAACAAATACAAATTTATTGAATCATTTCTACTAACAATTCAGCAAAATAGTTTTACATGTGTTTTCTAATCTGCAAACCTTCTAATAACTATGTAATATTTCAAAATGGAAAAACTGAATTAGTGACAATAAAAGCAATCTCCGAAAATAAGTAATTTCCAAACTCCACGTGTAATCTAACCCCCTTGAATCAATATTGAATAACTTGAATCCATTCATAGTCTGACTTTTTTTCTCCCAAAATGATGCTCCAGTTCACTTTGGTTGTACTTGGACGCGAAGGATGCCATCAATAACAGCAGCAGCAGCAGCGCAACCTTTTGAGGGGGCTACAAAAACGGATAAACATCGTGTAATATAATAACCGCAGTTGTACGAAAATAAATCTTGACTGGCAACAAGAGCAGGGTTGCCAGGCTGCTGCTGGCACAAACAGAAATAAAGTGTGAGCTTCACTGGGTGTACGGATCTATAACGATAGCTATGCAAAAAATATGTGTGGATTCGCGCGAGCTTGCCAAGTATAGATTGGCGTTGAATCCACCTAGTTTCTTTGGTACTCAAGAATTGTTATATTAATTTTATTTGAAGTCTGTTTCATAAGGGAGGAGTGGCCAAAAATTTACAAAATTTATTGAAGACTTTCCCCAACAATTCCCGAAACAAACTACACAGCATACCCTTCACCCTGAACAACCCTCATCGCAGCAAGAAAGTTGAGGGTAGCTGGCAAAATCCATATCACAGCTGCCAATTTCTTCCCGGTGGCGATACATAAATCTGCATGTAATGGCAAAGTGGATACATCAGTTATCTTCAACGTTCGCCACCTTTCCCACAGCATCCAACACAGCATCCAACCCACGAGGATAGAGTCATTCTCAGAGGGAGAGTAACCGCCGCCGCGAGGTAAATTCTTCGTGTAATGTGTGTGTGTGTGTGTGTGTGTGTGTGCGAGTTGGGTAGGCAAAGTGCCACAAATTTCCCACAATTTATCAATGAAAAGAACGAGCGTGCTCGGCACGACAACGGTTGAGTTCAGGGGGTGGGTAGATAAAGCTTTTCCCGTTTGGCATTCAATTTAGGGTGGTGATGATGGGCTTTGTTGTTGGGTGGGGCTTTTTATGAAAAGTTGTTAGTACGAGGGGATGATCGTTGGCAGGTGAATGTCGATAAGAAGGATTTTTGAAATCGTTGCCTCAGGGATTATTGGTGATAACGAACATTGATAAACTTGCCATCTCGATATGGTTTTGTATAAACTTTCTAGAAATGCAAAATATTCTATGCAAGCTTCATCTGTCATATAGTTTGAGCTTCACAATGCAATTACCATAATTCCACTACTGCAATAACTGGAAAACAAGAAGTCCATTATCTCACGTGTGTAATTTTCCCACCAGGAATATCTTCTCAAAACCCCACTCCCAGCTCTAAAAACTCATCTTTCATTCAGTTCCCTTATTTCCAACGTGGCATGAAAAATGGAAAACCAGGAAGGAGGCCACATCATTAGGACTCTATAACACACCACATCAGGAAGAAGTCAACTTTTCCACACTCGCGAGGGCCGGCGCTCCCTGGAATGAGTAATGTGGTTTTGATTACACACAATATCGCGCGGAATGCGGTGCACATACTGACGCCCTCACGCGGGAGAGAGAACGAGCTTTTCCGCAGTCCATCATTGTGTGTGTGTGTGTGTGTGTGTGTGTGTGTGTGTGTGTGTGTACGCGAAGAATTTTCCACGTGGAACGCCTTCGCGGAATACGGGCACGTGTCGTTACGTTTGCAGTGGGAGTCCCCACTGGAATGCTTGCCTGGGACGATCTTGAACTGCATGCTATAAGGAGCATTCGGTGGCTTCTTCATAAGTAACTATTTCCTCACAAAGGGATGATGCAGTTGGAAAGTGGGTTCCAGTGAAATTTTAAAGTAAATTTTACTTTATTTATTATATACAGCAATTAAAGATCAAGCAAGTGTTTTAATTAAAAAAAAAGTTTTTTTTGAAAAGCCCACCGTGCAACATTTGCAAGCATTTACGCAAATAAAATCAACCCACGGAAAGCAAAATTGACTTCCCCGGCAAATCATCCGCCGTACAATGCAACGTGTGGAAAATGCCACGTGGCACACGCGTCTTGGATTTGGATGGGAAAAGAGAGGTTTTAGGGTTGATTTATGCTTCCAGCACGGAAGCGTGTTGCTGTTCGTTAAGCTCAATTTTGTTAAATGAACCAAATATGTGATTTATCGGGTTAAGGGTTCTGTGGAAGACGACGTACAGTTTGGGTTTCTGTGATAAGAGGTTTGTATGGTTTTGTTGTACCTTTAAGAAACGGAGCAGAATAAACAAGTTAATATTATTATTAGACTGAATTTATTTATTGCATATTTCAATCAAAATGTGTAAATTAACCATGAATAAGTGAAAAAAATACTTTAAAAATTTTAATTTGAGACTAACATTTTAAAAGGGCCAAAAATTCAATATTACGCCCTTTTGAAATGTTTGTCTTGGTTTAAAAAATTTGAAAATATTTTTTTCGAAGAGATCGGATTTTTCATATTTTAACATTGTAAATTAGACTATTAGTTGCTGAGATATCGACATTAGAAAATAGTGGGCTGTTAGGGTGAGACTTAGAAAACATCAATTTTCCTGTTTTTAAACACTTGCATGGCAATATCTCAGCAACTAAGGGTCTTATCAACAAAGTTCAAAAATGCAAAATATAGAGAATTTTCTCAGCTTTTCAAAAAAAAAATTTTCTGAGGTGGGCAAACATGGGCACTAATTTTTTAAAATAAATAACTGAGAAAATTTCTAAAAAGTTACTTAAAATGGCTTAAACTTCCTGTTTTTAACCTTTGCATGGCAATATCTCAGCAGCTAATGGTCCGATTTTCAATGTTTAAATATGAAACATTTATGAAATTTTCGGATCTTTTTGAAAACAATATTTTCAATTTTTTTAAACCAATACTAACATTTTAAAAGTGCGTAATAATCAATATTTGAAGAAATTTCTCAGCTTCTCAAAAATATTTTTTTTTCAAAAGTGGGCAAACATGGGCACTTATTTTAAAAATGAATAACTGAGACTGTTTTAAAAAAGTTACCTTATAATGGATTTAACTTGAAAACGCTGCACTTAATCAATATTCCACCAAAGTACTTTTTGATTACATTTTTACATCGAAAAATGAATTTGACAAATAAATATGTGATTATGCGATTAGTATTTCATTTTTTAAAAAAAATCAGTATTAATTCAAATATTTATAACTCGGTCGAAGATTTTTTGCTCATACTAGAAATTTCTGAAAAGTTGGCATTTTATGTCCCCTAAAACCTATCAGAAAATGAAAAAAAAAATGAAAATATTGTTTTTTTTTTTTGCAAATTAAGTTTTAGCGACCAAAAGTGAATTTAAAAATCACCAAAAATTTGTTTATCGTGTATCATTTTTTTCAGTGTAGTCCTTATCCATACCTACAACTTTGCCAAAGACACCAAATCGATCAAAAATTGAATTTTCATAAATCATTTTTGTATGGAAAGCTGCCAAATTTGGACAGACTAATGATGCAAAATGGCTTCTTTGGGCATACCGAAGGTACCACACTTAAAAATTGTACACACAGATTTCATCCAAATAAAAATAAATAAATAAATAAATAAGTGATTGTTTTTTCATTGTTAGGAGAATTGTTTATAGAAAAATTAAACCTCTTTTAAATTTATTATATTTTTGTCAAAAGAGGTATCAAAATATGTTATAAATCAGGGGATGGAAACATTACTCAGTTGTCTAACAGGTTTGATATTATCAACATTTTCAATAATCATTTAGCTAAAAAAATAATTTGATTATTTTGCTCATTCAATTAATGAAAATTTAATAAAAAATATATTTGAATTAATCTTCAAGCTCGGTGCATTTTGTCCTTTTGTTGTTGAGTTAAAAAAAACCAAAAATATTTTCAGATTTCTTACGATTTGAAAAAAATTGGGTAATTCTCTACCAACTCACACGAAATCGGGAAAAGTTGCCCTGAACCCTCTTCGATTTGCGTGAAACTTTGTCCTAAGGGATAACTTTTGTCCGTGATCACGAATCCGAGGTCCGTTTTTTGATATCTCGTCCGTTTTTTGATATGTCGTAGAATAATAGTTGGTTTAGAACACATAACAAAATTATGTCATAGAATTTTTTCATGCACTTAAGGCGTGCATATTATCCCCCCCCCTATATTTTATAACACTGGCTTATATAAAAATTCACAAAAACACTGCGCAAGTTCAACTCGAGGTGAATCATCAACTTTTGGGTCCCCAGAAAAACGTAAACTTTGAAATTTTCTAAAATATTCAGACACGGCACGGTCTCCAAAGTTTTTTTTATGGCGGAAAATCGTAAGACCTTTCTACAAATTTTACTTCTGATAGGATTTACCAACAAACATAATTTATAGAAAAAACTGACCAAAAGTTTCAAAATCTTGAATGATCCAAACATCTCAATAATGTTTGCTTCAGGTGAAATCTGAAAATTTCTGGGCGTAATTTTTGAACACTCAAAATTCTCGAATGTGTCGGATGTCCTAAAGCATTCCAGATGTTCAAAAACTATGCTAACATGTTTATAAACATAAGTAAGCAAATGATATGAAAAAACGAAACTATTGGCACTACGCCCCCCGGGGCATGGCCTTCCTCTAACGTGGGATTTCTGCTCCAGCGCCTCTGACGAGACAGGAGAAACCGGGACCGACGTTTTACTTCTCCATCCGATAGAAGCTCAGTGGATAAGGCGGGAATCGAACCCGCGTCTCATAGCATCATCGGGATCGGCAGCCGAAGCCGCTACCCCTGCGCCACGAGACCCACTCAAGCAAATGATATACATTTTTGAAATCAGTTCCAAAAAACACAAAAAACCTTTCCAAGAAAACCTTATCATTGGGGAAATCAAAAAGAAGTGTTTGTGAAACCCTAAATTTTAAGTTAATCTTTAAAAGCTGATATTTTTTTCCAATTCTTTTGCACCGTACAATTTTCTTAGCAACTACAAGGATAGCTTCACTTAGCTCAACAACGGATCAATATTCAAATAACCAAGTTTTCAACTTCCATAAAGTAACACACCCACACGACCTTTCATATACTCCAGTCCTGCCGCTCGCATATTGCCTGCACTAATTAGGCTTTCATGGTTAGTGATTTACCACTAAAAGTTTGATTACGGCAATTTCCAACCACAACCACCCACGACGACGTTAATATTCGTTCGACCTTCAGTAACCTCGGAAAAACAACCCCCACAGCAGCAGCCAGCAGAATTAGTGACGTGTTTTTCTTCGGGCCCAATCTGTTTGGCCCGGTTTTTATCGCCCATTTCGCACCTTAAAGTTTTTTTTTACAGTTTTCTTTTTTCTTCTGCTCTTTTAAACCATAAAAAAATCTTGAGAAGAAAAAAGAACAAAACCCCCCTCTCGAATGCACCTTAAGTGCTCGGTCATAAAAAGTGGCGTGCACCTCTTGCCTCTTTGGACCAACTTCATCAAAGTCGTACTTTGCTCGCCTCGCCTCGCCGAACGTCCTCCTCCTTCACACCCTTGGGACTCGTAAAAAAGATTGCCCGAGTAAAAAGTGGCAGCGACCACGTGTCTTGCAAATGATTGACGAGGGCCGAGGAGCACACGTGAAAGTGCGCTCCCACACTATCTCGTAAAGGGCCGAAACGTGATTTTCAAGCTTGTACTAAAACGTCACGCAGATGAAATGACATATGTGCGTGAGTGTGAGCTGAGGTTCGGGACCTTCCCGGACCTGTGGCAGGGATTCTTCGTGGGAAATAAACTCTTAGCGGTCGGTGGGTGAAGTGAAGCTTTCTGCCGAAGAAAATGAGGCTGGCTGGACCTCGGAGAGTTATCTACCTCCCGATTGGTCGAGATTTATGAATCTGGCGTTATCGGCTGAGTGGGGCCAGGCGCGATGGTCGGTCTTGGGAGTAGTCCTCAAGTTAATACTGATGATAGAAGGACATGGGCGTTTGTTGGTTAACTTAAAAATTTGAGTTGTGAAAAGAAGATTTTTTGACACGAGTCGAACATTTATCCAAAGAGGTTTAATATCAAAGCTTGTTTTTAAATGTTGAAGTCGAAATCTGTGTATTTAATTAAAGCAAAAATCGAACTCCCCGAGCAAACGGAAATAACATGGGAAGGTCAGTTTTTGATATTGTGAGAAGATTGAAATATGTTATTGGGATGATCGGATTAATTGTTAAAATAACAAAAATCAATAACAAAGATTTGTTCGAAGAATAACTTAAACTGTTATTATGTTGTTATTGCAATAACAAACCAATAACACAGAAGGAATCATGAAGGAATAACAAGATTTGTTATTTTGTGCGGAGAGGTGGAGCAGCATAATTATAAAAAATGTTATTGAACTGGTGTGTTTCCATGCCCAAATAATGACCCTGACGAAATTGGTCAAAATTATCCCATAGTTCTAACCATTTTGAACAAAGTCCTTTAGGGAATGTATCAAATAATTAAAAAAATTAACTTTCAAAATTTCAACTTTTAAGAATAATTTTAGCTTAAGGACCCCATTTCATGGCCAAAATAATGACCCTGACGAAATTGGTCACAATTATCCCATAGTTCTAGCCAATTTTAGCAAAGTCCCTTATTAAATTTAAAAAAAATCAACTTCCAAAATTTCAACTTTTTAGAATAATTTTAGCTTAAAGACCCCATTTCATGGCCAAAATAATGACCCTGACGAAATTGGTCAAAATTATCCCATAGTTCTAGCCAATTTTAGCAAAGTCCCTTATTAAATTTAAAAAAATCAACTTCCAAAATTTCAACTTTTTAGAATAATTTTAGCTTAAGGACCCCATTTCATGGCCAAAATAATGACCTCCACGAAATTAGACAAAATTATCCCAAAGATCTAAACATATTTAACAAAAGAAAAAATAATAACGGATTGTGTTATGGACACTTAGAAAATTTTCCATTTGTGCGATTTATGGTAATTTTATTTCTAAGTCAGTACACCGAACGAATAACAAATTTTGTTATTAGGAGAGTTTTTGAAATGTATAACATTTCCTCTTATTAGCGTGTTATTAAACATTTTCAATATAATATCACTTCAATACCAAATTTTGTTCTTTTATCAGAAACTGTTATTATTTTTTCTTCTTGAAGTTGAACTTCAGGATAAAATAATAACACTTTTTGTTATTTTAACAGGATTTGTTATTGAAATATTATTAATTTTGTTATTACAGTCTGCCCGGGTACAAAATGCTCTTTTTTCAAACCTCGTTACGCCCTTGTCCGGAAGTTGCCTTATCAATCTCCCAGCTCATCCCGTCCACACCATTTCGTACAGAAATCCTGCCACAACCCACGAGCCAGAAGAAGATGCCCTTCGCCGACCCAACACGTATCACTGATTTTTATGTTTCTGTTTTGGGGGTCAGAATTTATGATCTTTACGTCGGTTCCTGCCCCTTCACCCTCTTCAAGCGCTTCTTCCAGCAACTTCCCAGACGAAGAAAAGACGTTCAATTGATGACCTCCGACGCGTCGGGCCGGGGGTCCATCGATCGCCCAACTTCCGAGCTGGGGTCTTCCCAACCCAACCCGACGATAAAGATGGATGCGAATATGGATTCGACATTATCTTTCGATAATGCGGGCGTCCCTTTTCAATCCATATATTTCCTTCCCCCTCTCCCCCTTATAACCAACCCGACAGTCAACGATGGGGTGAAGATTAAGGGGGAGGTGTCGTGACAAGTGCCGGAGGGGGGGACTATCAAACTTCTTCGGGTTTTTGGGTTTGGTTGTAACATGATTCTTTGTCGATACTTTGGGGTTGCCAAATGGGAAGATGATAAAGTTGTGGGGTGATAAATTTTTCAACCTTTTCAACCGACACTGGCAACATATGGGGCAGCATCTTGCTCTACAGTTTGTAATTTACGTGACCTAAACAGGGTCGATAAAGTTTGGAATCATGGATATTTGGAAAAAATATTCCACAAATTCAACAAAAAACCTAAAAATTCACCTTTAACCTTCAACACCAACAGAAGTAATCAAACCAGAATCATCCGCTGAATCGACCTAATTAGGTCGCTGGCAAACATAAAAGTTTACTAATTTGCGATAGTCCGGAAGCTCCACGCTCTACTTTGACTTCCTGAACCTCGATGGGCGCCGCCGGCCGGAAAAGAAAAGTTTCAATTGATACCAAGCTCTGCCCAGTGGGAGGAGGTCGAAACAATTTGCCAAAATCCTATCGCATCAGAGCAAAGCACAGTTCAGCACAGCTAAAGTGCTCACCAGGGTCAATTTTGCGTAATCGCAGACTGTTTCTAATAATAATAGCACCGAGAGGAAGAGAGCTTCCAGCTCGAGCGAATCCACCCACGAACTTTTGCTCGAAACTCTGCGCTTGGAGGACGTGAAAAGCTAAATTTTGGGAACGAGTGTAAAACTTCCACCTGAACTGGCACCTCATTAAGATGTGAAAAGTTGATAATTGCTTCATCAGGAGACCGCACCACGTGTGTGTAAGCTATGTGGATTGCATACTTCATCGCAGGCGTACGCCTAGGTAATAAACACACCCTTGAATGGAAATTATGGCGTGCCAGCTGGTGAAGGAAGGAAAAAGGGAGCTTTTCACCGTGTAAAAAGTGGATGTTTTACATCGCACACCGTGTGAGGGGGGGTAGCCACCACTTTGGAATTAATTATTACACTTGGTTACAAACACGCGAACAGCACTTGAAAAGTCGTTTAACTTTCCGGTTTGATTTATGGTTAAGCTTAACTTTTCAACAATTTTAAAGAATTTTGATCAGGTTTCAGATTTTGATTTATAACATTAAGTTTATTTTAGCCGAACCCTATGAACAGACGGGAAAAACAAATACTATTGACTAAATAAGTTTGCATTTTGTGTGTTTGCAGATTTCAAGCATTTTATTCATTATTTTATTTAATACTCCTGGAAACCATTCAAAAAAGGACTTCTTTTAAATAACTGCGTGGTTTATGGATGGAATTCAACAAGCAAATTTCAACCTGCTAAATGTTGCTTTAAGTTTTTGAAAGAACAGCATTTTATTGCGTCAATATTACAACTCGACATTTTTGAAGTTGATGTCAATAAACGCTTCCCTTTCGTCAAAGTATGATAGATTTGGGCCCACTGAACACGCTCCAATTGACATAATTAAATTTCGATAAATAAAATTGTAAATTTGGATATGGCATCATCTCAAGTAACCTCCTTAAAGTTTTATGTATTAGCATTTAACTCCTTCCCGCCCAGAGCAAAATCGAGATTTTTTACGTTTTTTCACATTACTCGCAACTGGATTGACCAAATTGGACGAAATTTCAATGGTTACTGGTTAACATTCTATATAAACTAATGCAGGTTGAAAAAATGAATGGTTGCAGAGGAATTTAATTTTGAATCCAAAAATTAGTGGTGCTCAGAAGTAACCATGGGCGTTGCTGTCAAATTATGAATTTTATTTCCTTTACCAATTCGATGTAGCTGTTGAAGAATTAAATTCTTTACAATGTTTGAAACAATTAAATAAATCACAAAAATAGACCAAAATTAAAGCATTTTGACGTTTTGACCTTTTGTCTTTCTGATATTTTTTTCCCTTTATTTGTGATTTTGACATCTTGTCTATGCGACCTGAGCAATTCTTTACGAAATCGGCAGATTTCGACAATTTTTATTTTTGTTTTTTTTTTTAATTAGGCTCAAACTTTGTGGTTTTTAATACGGCTATTTTGTGTCATTTGTTCACCCATACAAGTCTCCAATCAATTTTGGCAGCTGTCCGTAAATCCGAAAATATGTAAGCTTTGAAGTCAAAGTCGTGGGTATTGTTGAGGAACATATAAAAAAATTGGCACACGGAAATTTTTTGTCGATTTTTAAATTTTTTTTTAGACAAAAACTCAATTTCCCAAAATACGTATTTTCGAGATTTTTTTATATGTTTTAGCGGAAAAAAAAACCCGCAATCTTTGACTTTTAAAGAAGTATGGTCAAAAATTCTGCCGCCGAGTTATGATTTTTTGAAAAATCATCGATGTTTAAAAAAAATCGAAATTTCACACATTTTCGATTTTGTTAAATACAATATTTTGATTTTTTAAAATTATGAATATTATTTCAAAATGACGTATTGTTAAATGTTTGGCCATTTAGAAATGTTAGACTTGATTAAAAAAAATGTGCAAGTTTCACGAATGCTCAGGAGGCTTTTTTGTTAATTTTTGTTCTATGAAAATCATAACTTCTCTTGTTAAATGTTTATCTTCATTATTTTTGAATATTTATGTCTGAATTTTTTATTAAAAAGGTCTAATAAACCAAATTTTCAGTTTTTTCTTTTTGGGTGTTTTTTAATACCCCTGACTCAATGTGGTTTTAAAAACACCTTAAAAGCAAAACCTGGAAATTTGGTTTAGTAGACCTTCTCAAAAAAAAAAAAAAAAAAAAAAAAGAGAAACCCCAGATGTGTGCAATTTTATTGTTCAGTTATTGTATGTATTGGTGCCGTAAAAGTTTTAGAAGAGTTTTAGAAAAATTTCAGGCAAAATTCCGACTTAAAATAAATGTTAATGTATTTTGTTAAACATTATAAACTTAGTTAACTAAATATAAACATTGATTTTTTTCTTAAAAACTATATCAGGTACTTTAGAGACAAATATGATTTTAACAAGAAAAACAATGACTATCAAAGTCACCCCGGAATTTAAGCTAGGAATTTTTTACGTAACTATTTTTCTAAACACTATTAAAAAAACGTTTTTCCAAAATAGTGCATGGACTTTGTGTGGCCTACTCCAGTACATGTTTTTTTTAATAATAATCTTGAGGAAAACCTTACCTGTTAGAAAATATTCCAAAACAAATTGAAATCCAATTAAAATCACCCCGGTTTACGATAGTTTTAGTAATGTAATGTCTACAACCTCCATTCATTTTTGCCTATTTGTTTTTTTTTTTATAAATTTTAAACATTTTTCGATTTATCGGTCATTTGTCCATATAAGCCGCTCAATAGGATAAACTGTTCCAATGATCGAGTGAACACGCGAGAGTTCTTTACTCACGCAAAATAGTACTTTCCTCACGTTTCTTTTCGTGAGGACTATCCCCTCGGTCTTTACCTTTGGGTGCAGTTTATGTGAAATTTAGTATAATTTTAAATATGTTACAACCCAGAAGAGGCTTTCTCACGTAGAACAATAAATCATATTATTTTTTTGATTTTTGTAACTTTGCAGGATTATTTTTTAGAGTGTAACAATAATCTACAAAGGTAAAGAGTAGATTCAATGCAAAACCGATTGTTTTGGAATTCTAAGTACGCCATCAAATCGGGCGTACAATTTTACATAAAGTCTCCTTGACACCAAATTTCCAATCAATCACCATTTCAAGCTGCAAATTGCTGAAAACACGTATTGTTTCGAACGTTCAAAAATGAAAGGGATCGAATCGCCCCTCCGTCACGAGATATTGAAAAATAGAGCTCGGATTCGTGGTCAGAGACAAAAGTTACCCCTGAGGACCAAGTTTCACGCAAATCGAAGAGGGTTCGGGCTCCTTTTTCCGGTTTAGTATAAGTTGAGAATTACCCTAATAAGTTGGCATTGCTTCATCATAATCTTTCCAACAAAATACAGTACATTCACCTTAATCAAAAACCAAATTTCACAAATTCCAAGAGCGTTTCAGCTCATCACCTTCCACCAGCAGCCATCCTCGAAGACTTGTGAACCATTTTGCGTTCCAAATTATGTCACTCAGCTCGCTTGAAAGCTTCTCGGAAAACTAAAGCATTCCAACAGCGCCCCAAGCAACAAGCAGCAAATTACTTCGAAATGTTGCTGATATGTGCTCTTACCAGCACCCCTTAACCTGTTTGGGGGCTGAGTGTTGTTCCAAAGTCTACAATTTATTCATCTGGGTGTTCGAGAAAGGATGCTCTTTTGCTCGGCAGAAGCACTTCAAAGCAATTTCGATGCTCGAGCTCCAAAGAATCTACTGGGTGTGAAGGGTGTAGGAGCCCTTGATGATATGGAAATTCGATTGAAAATCGATAGCGCTAGCTCGATTGTCTTGTGTTGCTTCAGATTTGTTGAAATCTCCAAAAAACACAATCTTGCCCCGTGTCGGATTCAATAGAATCGATTATTTAGTGCAACTGATTTAAATTTTAACAGGGTAATCAATTTTCACTTAGTTTGCGAACAACGGGCAAACAGCAAATAGTTCTTCTGAATACCTTTTGTGCTTTCCTTTCAGAAATTTAATCGGATCCGGAGCTTTTTACCGTGCTAGAGAGTGAACGAATCTCAAGTGCCTAGGCGAGCTGTGCAAACTGTGTTGATAGAGCTTTCTGCTGCTGGTCTTGATGTTGGAAAGTGGAATTTCCACGTACTTCTGCTAAGACGAAGGTGAACTGCTTAAGACAATGGGAGAATGCTTTCGTTGGCAGAGTTCGCTAGTCTTGCCCAGCACATCGGATGAACTGCTTTTGAATTGAAATAAAAAAATGAAGAAGCGAACGACTGGAACTTTTGTGTCGGGATTCACTTTGAATTGAAAATGAGGCTATTCTGAGGAACCTTGGTTGGGATGAGGAGATGCTGATGGATTTAAAGTTTACTCGATGGGGATCGATACTGATGAAAATTGGAAATTGATTCAACAAGATAGGGAGTGGAGAGCGTAGACTCGCGAAGTCACGTTGGGTTTTGGGATGAAGAAGCATTAATTCATAATACTCTTGGAATAAAAACAAATTAATCATCAGTTACTTTGCATGATGGATTATCAACTACTCTAATGACTTAATATTATATATTATGAGTATTTGAAGACATCAATCATTTGTATAGTATATGAAATGTTCCAAATTCGATGTTTTGAAGAAAAAACTAATGAAATAGATATTTGTCAAAGAAATCAATGAGGAGCAACAAATGAAAAGTTTGTTTGAGAAATTCATTCTGAGTCTAATCAATTATGAAGTGATTTTACAATATTGGATTGTTAATAGAGAATCTTCAAACGTGTTGAGAGCTGTTCAAAAATGACTTGCATTATTCAACAATGAGTCTTTTGTGGTCTCTTTTGCAAGTTGTAACCTGACCACGATCTTCATCTGCTCAGGTTTGACAATCGTCGACCGCTTATCCCACAGAGAACCGTGAAGGCAAATCTTTACAGTCTGTAGGCTTATGTATTGCACTACACTTGCACAACAGAACAACACCACAAACCTCACCACGACTGATCGTACGCTATCACGATCGTTTGCACCAGATGTCCGTACACTGCCCAATACCACCTCGCGTACGCACTATCCGCGAGAGTTGAACCTACTGTTCGCTCACTGAGGGTATCTGCACCAATGTTTACCCAAATCATCATCAGCATTTGCGATTACCTGAAAGTGCACACCTGTGCATGGAATGACCACGAGGGAAGACTACATCAACTACCTGTGTGACAGTCAACACGGAGATCAACATTAACACCCACGATCACCGCATAATCTCAATTAATCTCCTTCAACCAACCAGTCCAGAACCGGAGGACCGGTCTGATGACCCTGAGGGCTGACCTCACTTCGCTCACGTTGCTCTCTCGCTCACAAACGATAAGCCCGAGGATGACCCCGAAGATGACCATCGAACTGATAAAACCTACCACATGCTCTAATACCACCATCAGTTGGCAGTTAACCATAAAGCAGGTCACCTCGCTAAACCAATTTCGCGTCTGCAAGAGGAACAAAACAGTGTGAAGAAGATCTACAAGTTGGATATTTGTGCCGCGGGTTCATCGACCTGACTGCTGTAAGCAGTGTCCCGGGAAAATGGTGGATTAGTTCTAACTTAATTGTTTTATCTAGAACGCAGCTTTGAGGCTGAGGATCGGGACGGAGTGATTTCGCGGTGAACCAAATTGAACGCGATCACAATAGGTGCGAAGTGGTTCTTACCTAGCGCTGCTGATTACTAAATTAAGCGCTTATTTCTTTAGAGCAATTGGTCATCTTTTGGCCGGACTGTGGTCTGCGCCTCACCTAAGCGCCAAAGCTTTATTAACATGGCTTGTGCGCGTGCATCGATGCAGTAAGCAGGAGCATTGATTGAGATCGGTAAGATTCGTGAGGGTGTCTGCAGAGTGGACTTTTTTGGGGAAAATTGGTAGAATATCGCCATTCTAAGGACTTCTCGTTGGACTTCTGTCCAGGCCCTATTCTTCTCTTCCAAACATGTACTACAACTACAAAATGGCGGCGGCTGGAACGAACGTTGGTCCACTGGAGTGGATCTACGCCGCGCTTGACTGGGCCGCTGGTGTGCCCGGAGAACCGGCTAGGAGTCGGTGGCGAGATGGTGTTACGACGGGCAGCTGGTATGACGGCGGGTCAGGGCGACCAAGCCGACGAACGAGGGCGTGAGAACGCCGTACCGCAGACAGCAGCGTCGAGGGATTTACACTTTTACACTGACACATTTACACTTAGGTTAATTCACTAATATAGGTTTAGTATGACCATCTTGTCCGTACGTTTAAAACGGCCTGATGAAGGCGCCTCTTTGAGTGCGATTAAATGGATCCAATCATGATAAATTCTTGTGTATTTCTGAATTTTTCCGCCCTTTGGGCCAAATAAAACTTGAAAAATTATAACTAATGATTTTATTGTGCACTGCAAATATTCTACTTTTTCGGTTCTGGGTGTGGAGACGGGGAGAGGATCTTAGGAATTTCTGCTCAGCGGACGCGAACCTCAACAACTGGACTTCGTGGTGCGGGAAACAGCGTTTCTGGTGAGTTGTGAACTTTTGTTATCCAAGTCTCATACATGTCTGGTTAGCTGGTGACAAAGTTTCTGCTAATTTTTAGGCGTCCGAAGGTTATGCGTGGTGAGTCACCCAAAACCTCTTTTACGCAAATGGAGCTACGTTTTAATTCCCCATCCGATAGAAGGCAACAATGTGTGTACATATCTCGAAAACGAGATTGAAATTCTTAAAAACCCCGGCATACACGTTTGGTATGTTGAAAGAATCAATGTTTGATCATGATTTCGATATTTTGCAAAAAAAAAAAACACTATTTGCAAAAATCTATAGCATGAGCAAAACAGTTCTGATCACATTATGTCATAGATAAAAAAATGACATAATTAAACATCTAAAACATATCTTTAAAAAAATATATTTAACTATAAATTTATATTTCTGAAACTTGGCAAAATTATTTTTTAGAATGTTTCAACTTTTTCTCAAATTATCTCATCCAATACCTACAAATTTTATCAGAAAATTGCTTCTGCCAAGGATTGTTGAACATTTACAAAGCATTTTTAATAAGACCACCCCTCAATCAAACCAAACGTGTCTGTAAAGTATGAGGCAAATACAAAATAGGAATATTCATCATTTACCGAAGTCACGATTTTTTGGCAATAATTTTATCATGGACAATAGCTCATTTTTTATTGTTATTTTTAAATTGACTTGATACTACCACATCATGTTCAATTTTAAATGCATACACTAATAATAGATTTTTTGATAGTGTGATAAAGCTGTTACACATTTTTTAATTTATTTGTCAACCCTCCCCACCCCCTTCAAATTTGGCCTGAAAAATGGGGGGGAGGGGGGGGGGGGGAATTTTGTCTTTCTAAAAACTTCTAAAAATTTCAAAGGAATCTTGAGTGCAATCAGCTGAAATCAAATGAAAATGCATTCCCCTGCGTTTGGAATCATTTTTAGCATATTAGGGTTGATTTAAACTTTTTTAGAATTTTTGAAAATTTTAGATGTTTACTATCGCAAAAAGTTTGTTTTTTGCTTACATTTTTGTTTTCGTCAAATCTTACATTTTTAAAAATTAGCAACTGAACTAGTGTAAATTGCTTTAATATCGAGACTATGGCTTGGCCGTACCCCCCTTGACTTTGAAAAATATTTGCATCGGCCTAAGCATAAAAGTAAAAAAAAACTTTCATTTTCACAAACTTTAAATTTTGCAAATAATCAAATTTTCAAAGTTTGCATTGTGGGTATCTAGCAAAGTGAAGTTTGCATTTGCACTTTTATTTATGTTTTTTTTTTGTAAAAAATTAAAATTTTCACAAAATACCGTATTTTTGGAAAATATTCCAATTTTTTTATAATTTGTAATAAAGATATCGAACCAAGAAAAATTTTGTATGAATTTTATTTTACTATAGTTTTTGGAAAATGTTCGATTTTTCACAAAATACTATCAATTTTTGTGATATTTTAGTATTTTTTTTTCTGAATTGCAGTATTTTATGAAAATTTAAGTATTTTTTAAACAATACAATTCATATAATATTTTGCATATTATCAGTAAAAAAGTGAAAATTCATATAGATTTTTACTTTGTTTGAAACCTGTATTGTAAATTATGAGAATTTGACTATGTTGTACGATATTTTGTGAAGTTTCAGTATTTTACAAAAAAAAACTCAATTTTTATGGTTGTAAGAAAATGCTTGCTAAATTTTGCTTCATTTGATGATTATTTAACATGGATGCCGGTGTGCTCTCTTGTTTTATCTAATTAGGAATCCCAGCAATCTTAGTACAATAGAGCACACCGGCATCGATATATAATTTGCAAATTATAAAAAGTTGAATTTTGTCGAAAAATACAGTATTTTGAGAAATTTTAGTATTTAAAAATTAAGTGAAAATATATAAAAAAATGTTTCGCATTCTACCCATATCGTGATTGTAAAATTTCAGTTAATGCGAAAAAAATCGGCATTTAGTGTCTTTTAACTATTCATACATTAAAACTTAAACCATTGCACATATCTTTCAAAGTTTATGTCACGCCCTCTCATAATTGGCCCGAAAAATCAAGGAGCAAAAAATATTTTTTTCAGGAAACTTTTTTTTATGAAAATAGAAGTCTAATCAACTATAAACATTTTAGAATACATCGAAAAAAACCTTTTTCGATTTTTTCACCAATGCTATAATATTTTGGAAACTAATGAATTTAAAAACAATTAGAAAGATGCATTTTTCAACACTTTTAAATTTTTGAAAACATGGCTTGTTATTTCATTATTTTTAATTTTTTTTGCTTAGTTTTTGAAAACATTGCATTGTTAACAATACTCGAAGAAAACATTTTTTTATTATTTGAATTTGGATTTTAACAGAAATGTTTTCGCTTCGTTTTTTTGTGATTAATGCAAAACCATGTTAAGGCCGACGCAAATATTTAAAAAAAAATTTGTCCCTCGTCCCTGGCCGAGGTCAAGGGGAGGGGGGCAAAAAAATAAAAAAAAATATAAAAATTTTAATAACAAGCCATAGTCTTCACATTCAAATGAAAAAAGTGTTTTTAAATGCATTTTACACTAGTTCAGTTGTTTTGCAATCATTAGTTTTCAAAAAATCTAAGATCTGACAAAAACAAAAAATGTATCGAACAAAAAGATTTTGCATCGAAAATTTTCAAAAAATCTTAAGATTTTTGAATAAACCCAAACATGCTAAAAATGATTTTAAACGCAGGAGAATGTATTTTAATTTGATTTCAGTTGGTTGCACTTGAATTTTCATTGAAATTTTGAAGTTTATTGTAAAAATATTTTTTTTGCCCCCTGATTTTTCGGGCCAATTTTGAAGGGGAGGGTGACAAAAACTTTTAAAAATATTTGTACCAGCCTAATATAAATAAATGTAATATATTGACGCTAGTGTTCCACTAAGTGTTCAGCTTAGAATTAATATTTTAAATTAAATGTATTGATGTGATTTATCTAGCACAGTTGGAATGCAAATTTCATTTAATTCAAGTCAGTAAAAAAAATTGCAAAATTTTGCCACCAATGCCTTAGAGGACTGAACAAATGACTGTGTCGGAAAAGAATCGCTTATCTAGTTAAATCGTTTTTAAAAGGAAGTCATATTAAATTACCCCGAAATGACTCCCACGTCACCACCAGAAATCGTCTGGGAATTTAATTTGTTCTGACTGATCCTTCCCAAAACAAAAAAAAAAAGAACCTCCAAAAAGTCCCAAAAAATCCCCCTTCCCCCCTTTCGGAAACAAACCACCCCGATTATGGCCGTGTCCCGCGGGAAGCCAACTGTTAAATGATCAACTTTTTTCTCCATCTCCAAGAAAACAACGATAAAAAAAAGCAAGAAAGCCACAACCTTAACTTTCATGACGGGCGCGTTAAACTTTTTAAAAACGATTTTTCGTGCCTTTTTAAGGCTGCTGGCTGCGTGGAGTTTCCCCGCATCACTTTCCCATCACGATTAACAAGATCTTCCAGGGGGCACGTCGTCACCCTCCCCCCTATCCTACTTTTTTTTTCTTTTCGCGTGAAACTTTTTTCGCATCACATTTCAAGAGGAGCCAACAATTCCTTGGAAATCAAAAAATATATGCAAATCAGTGAAATAATGACGAAAAAATACGACGGGCCCTGACTGAAAAAGAAAACAGACAAAAGGTAAAACTTTTTCGTCAAAGTTTGAGAAAAGAAGAAAAAAAAGGAAGAGTAACTTGTAACAGTCAACTTTTTCATTGGTTCTCTCTACTTTTCAGAGAAGCAGAGGCAGTGCAGAGACAACACGTCAGAACAGATTCCATCAACTTTTTTTTTTTGGAAACATTTCTCGGGAAAACCCCGAAAGAAAAATTGATATTGGGTAGCCAGGGGAAATTAAAGATTTAAATATTCAGGGCAGTGTGGGGGTCGACTTGGGGGATTCATTCTTTTTTTTTTCATTCTCCCTCTGGTTGGTTTTCTTTTTTTTCTGAGGGTGAGTTCTCAGAAGGACGAGAAATTATGGTGGTCACGGTAGAACAGTGAGTTTTCTGTACTTCTGATACATTTTTTCGCCTCAGTCAAATGCTGCCGGTTGGCAGCAGCTGTGATCGATCAGAGCAAATGCGATTTTTCTCTTTATTTCCGTTTATTTCACACTAAATTGAGAAGAAAAGTGAACTTGAACTCGGTGGGAAGTTTTCGTGGGAAAATAAATTCATTCTCCCGCATTGACACCCATCTGTTCCGGGAAACGTTTCACTTTGCAGAGAATCAATTTCCCGGCAAGACAAGTTGCTTCAATTGGAGAAGAATGAAAACTTGGACGACTAGAAGCAACTTCTATCGACGCCAAAAAGATTCGTACAGAATGGATTGGGTTTGTTCGTATCTTTCATTTAATTCATATTTTTTTCAAATGAATGACTTATTTATTGTTCCAACAAAAAAATTATTATGTTTCATTTATTGAAAATTAAGTTTTCATCATGCTTTAAAAAATCAAATAAGAAGATAAGAAGATGGAAGGATATCCGAACTAAATGAAGTTATGTTAAATGTGACTAAAACAAAATTAATCTTGTCTTCAAAGTTAAATATAAATATTGAATATTTGAAAAGTTAAAAAGAAAGATATGTAATTCTCTATAGAATAAATCTTTGATTTAAACTTAATTTTAAAGGTCTGACCCACCAAGAAATAAAATTATGATCATAAGAACAATAATAATATCTAGGGATAGTGAATTTTCACGATTTCGCGGACAGCGTGAAATTCGTGAAATTCCACAATTTCCATGAAATCTCGTGAAATTCTAAGATTATCTGAAACCATTGCCAAATATTTTGTCCACCAAGGATTAAAATGTTAATATGGCAAAAAATATGTTTGCTTAAATCATATATTTTCATTGAAAAAATTGTATTATGTGTCGATTATATTAACAATTTAAATGAAATTTGGGAGCGTTCTTTTATAACATAACGAAGTTGGGTGGGAGGGGGGGGGGATTGTGGTTCGGGAGTCGTGTTACGTTCCATACATTTTTTTTTAAATTTGTATGGAAATTTTGTTACGAGGTGGGGAGGGGGTTTAAAAATCCGATTTTTTGAGTTGCGTAATAAAAGAACGCTCCCTTTGGCATTTTAAAGCATTTTCCAAACCACAGATTGGATTTATACTCGTGGAGTTCCGGGATTTTTTGAAGACTTCATTGATATTTTGTATAATTGTTGATTCAATTAAAATGAATTCACTGAAGTTAATCCCGAAATTTAGTATTTAATATCTTTGAAATATTTTGTAAAAATATCGTTTAGATGTAATTATCATCACTTTTACCACGATTTCGCTTGTTCAAAATTGTTTTGAATATCAGTGAAAGTTCATTTTACATTTTAGCAAAGAGTTTTTTCGCCGTTTATTCAAACTCGGTTTATGCAAGTTTAAATAACTTGGGCTTTATAATATTATTTTGAGCTTAAAAAACAGCCATTTTCTGAAACATTGTAATTTTTTCTTAAACCCGTAAAATATTCACTAAACTTGATGGTTCCGTGAAACTGGAAATTTTCAGCTTGAAAAATCACTAAGCTTATTTGCTTAATATAGAAATAAATGTTCAAAAATCTTTTCGGTTAATACAGCTACTAAGCACTCTCAGCTTCAAAATGGATCGAATTTAAAGTCTTTACGCAAATGGTCACAGTATATATTTAAGTCGATATTTTTTACCAAAATATTATTAGGAATGCAGGAATTAAACATTTGAAATCGATTATTCTAAAATGTTGTTGAAATGTAGAATCAAGACAATTTTTTGTTTCTTTTAACATTTTTTTCATGCTGATATTTTAAATTTAAGAATTTAACGATTGTTTTTTTTTTCAAGCATTTCTGGTCTATTATTAAATGTTATCAGCTCCGTGATGGGGTAAGTGCTTGTTGAAAATTTTCAAATTTTGTATATGAGTCGGTATTTCAGCATTTGATAAAATTAATATTTTAATGTTTAACTTTTAATTACTTAATGTTTCATTCCCAAAATAGATTTAATTTTTAGATTTTTTTTATGTGTTTAAATTCATCTTAAAATTCATAGGACGTGATGGTGCTAAAAATATTTTAGGAGATATGATTTTTGGAAAATTCGTGTTTTTTATTGAAAATATTGAAAATCTGGTAAAAAGATTTTTTTAAAGCAAAATCAAATTTGCAATCCATAATTACTTCACATTTTTTTAAATAATAATCAAAAAACATTTTAAAATTTTAAAAACTTTAGGAATGAATTTTTCGAATTATTTTCGTTTTTTGCAAGCATCCTTATTTCCTCTAAATAATCCAAAAATCCAAATATAAACAAAATGATCTAAACTATGAAAGAAGGAAACTTAACTGTTTGTAGACTTTTTCAAAAGTAATGCTTGATTTTAAAATTTCTAAACTAACAATTCACATTTTGTTCTAATCTTGTATTTTTGCCTTCCTCACGTAACTGAGGAAAGGCTATAAAATCACTCAAAAAATGAACTTCTCAATTAGACCTCCTAGACCCACCTTCATGTATACCTATCGACTCAGAATCAAATTCTGAGCAAATGTCTGTGTGTGTGGTGGGATGTTGATCAAAAAATTGTCACTCGATTATCTCGACATTGGCTGAACCGATTTTGTCCGTTTTGGCGTCATTCGATCCGTCTTGAGGTCCCATAAGTCGCTTTTAAAAATTATGCAGTTTAGTTAAGTACTTCAAAAGTTGTGCTAAAGAAACGATTTTAGCAAAAGTCCGGAAGATTGTAAAAAGGGTGGTTTTTGTAAGAATGTATTTAAAAGACCTTTCCAACGCGTCCAAGATATTGAAGATCTGATCATCCTATCAAAAGTTATAAGCACTTAAGTGTTTTTTACGCACTTTTTGCATTTTGGATAGCACCCTTTAAATGTGAGGAAGGCGCCAACCACCTAAGGGTGGATTAAGTAACGTTTTTTTTTTATATTTGTAACTGTTTATAAATACTAATGGCATTATTTATTTATTGCTTATACAGTATGTAAAAAAAGTATTTACACCCCTTGGGCACTATGTACATATTGTGATGAAACATCTAAACAATTTAATGTTGACAGAAACCTAGTACTACGTTTTGTTCAGAAACTCATGCCAGACATTTTGCTACAAAAAGCTCATGAAGAGATGATTTCTATAAAAAGTTATATAACAAATACTATTACGAAAATAAAAAAAGTTTGTACACCTTTCGAAAAATTTACATAAATAATGTTATTTGTTGACAAATCACCATAAATCCAGTCTCCCAACTCCAAATAGGCATCCTTGACTGATTAAAAAAATAATTTGGATTGAATATAAAGTTTACTAACTACTTAGTATAAAAGTTTATATAACTCTGGAAATTCTATATAAAACTTATCTTAACTTAATTTTGAAATCTTCTAATTCAACTAAATGTCAATATATTACCATAGAATTGCTAAATAAACATTTTGGAGTAAGTATAACACCGTTTTGGGGGTATTTGTATCGATAGAATAGATTTTTCGTTGGAATTTCGTACCAACCCGGAATTACGTCGTCGGAAAATCCGCCGGCATCTGAACCGGTCCACAATTCACAAGTCAACCTATGTGGCATCAGAAAGGGCATAAAATTTCCGATCTTTTGATACCCATACATCCAGGTTTTCTATAAAACCCACGTTTTTAAATACCTAAACAAAAACGTTGTTATGGTTTCGTTTGAGCAACCTGTCAAAAATGTATGGAATTTCGTAATTTTTGTTCTCGTGGATCAAACTTACTTTTTGCCCAGGTATTTAAAAACGTAGGTTTTAAAGAAAACCTAGATGTTTGGGTATCAAAAGATCGGAAATTTTATGCCCTTTCCGATTCTACATAGGTTGACTTGTGAATTGTGGACCGGTTCGGATGCCGGCGGATTTTCCGACGACGTAATTCCGGGTTGTTACGAAATTCCAACGAAAAATCTATTCTAGCGATACAAAGACCCCCATAACGGTGTTATACCCACTCCCAAATGTTTATTTTGCAATTCTATGGTAATATATTGACATTTAGTTGAATTAGAAGATTTCAAAATTAAGTTAAGATAAGTTTTCTATAGAATTTCCAAAGTTATATAAACTTTTATACTAAGTAGTTAGTAAACTTTATATTCAATCCAAATTATTTTTTTAATCAGTCAAGAATGCCTATTTGGAGTTGGGAGACTGGATTTATGGTGATTTGTCAACAAATAACATTATTTATGTAAATTTTTCGAAAGGTGTACAAACTTTTTTTGCACCTTTTTTATTTTCGTAATAGTATTTGTTATATAACTTTTTATAGAAATCATCTTTTCATGAGCTTTTTGAAGCAAAATGTTTGGCACGAGTTTCTGAACAAAACGTAGTACTAGGTTCCTGTCAAACTTTAAATTTTTTACATGTTTCATCACAAAATGTGCATAGTGCCCAAGGGGTGTAAATACTTTTTTTACATACTGTATTTAAAGTAATTTAATTTAATATTTGTTTATTGATCTTTTCAAACTGTTCCTGCATGAAGTAAATGCAAATACCCACAGTTTTATTTTTTATCAGTGATAAAAACCAACTTAAAAAAAATGATAACGAAAGCATACTTTGTTGTTTAAGAGAAAAAAAAATAACTAAAACTAGATTATTCTTTAAAATTTAAAGTATAAAAAAAATCCAAGAAATTTATGTTGATAATGTTCTAAAAAATAAACCGCACAAAATATAATAAATCAAGCGCTGCTTCAGTTGAATGGAATTAAAATTGGATTAAATTTTCAAAGAATTAAAATGGTAAATATAACTGAAACAAGCAAAAAAAAAAAACTCGAAAACATCTCATGTTATTAACAACCCAAAAACTCGAAGATATTCAACTTGTTTTATCCTAAAAAACTGCTCATTTTGCATAAATTTGAAAACTCCAATGAACTGCAATCAAAAAGTACTTTCGTTAAATTTTGATAAAGTGCATCGTTTCCAAGTTATTGCCATTTTTAGGTAACTAGCCGCAGTTATTATTTTTTTAAATTAGTGCCCATTAACCCATTAATTGTAAGGACCCGGTGCCTGCGATTCCCGTTACAGTTTTGTTTGAAAAATCAGGCATCGGGTCCAGACTGTTAACAAGAAAACTGCTCAGTTTCCATTCAAAAGTAAACTATAATTAAAACATTCCAAAAATCTTAGTGAAACACGCACGAAGAATATGATCAAAACATTTTTAAATTTTACATAACTTGTGTATAATTTTTAAACATGATTGATATTTTTTGTTATGTTATTAACTGCTTATTAACTTTTCAAATTGTAAATGCAATGCAAATGAGAGCAGCAATTTATTGGTAAAATTGAAAAAAGCGATGCGACATAAAAAACGATTTGTCAAAGTCACGAAACTCAGCTTACCATACAAAATCATAGAATATTTTCTTATTTTTCATAAAATGACGATGTGAATTCTTTAAAAAAAAAGCTCCTTGCTTCAACACCCCTCAATCCTTAAAATGTGTTTAACAAGCTTCCCTCAATAAGCCTCGCACTCTCTCGACCAAGCATCAGCTAGTTATTGATGATGTATACGCTCTGGAGTGCCACTGCCTCTCACAACGTAGCGGCACCTGAAGTTGTCGAACGGTTGGTGGGGGGAAAAGCGCTTGCAGCAGCGATACGTGATTTCCTCCTCACCCATGACTCTTGAATAATAACATACTTTGCATGGTTGATGCCTCCGGCCAGCACACGTGGAGCTCCTCACGTGTGGGCAGAACTCCCGGGTCGAGCCCACGTTGTAAATCATGGGAAATCATGGGCTGGGGGTAGGAAAGGTAGGGCGTATTGTAGGCTTGTTAGTGACACTTTTAACCCCTGGGGGACGGTTTTTGAGACACACTGTGCTTTTTAAAACTTGTCAAAAAATATTGATATAAAAAAAAAACAATCCAAGTTGAGATTTGAATGGACAGTTAATTTAAAAACTTGAACTTTGAAGCTGAATTGTGACCATTTTTTTATCATGAGCCAAACAGTGAACAAGGTTGAGTAATGTTACTTTTCCCTCCCTGACTTGCACGTGACTGTAATCCAGAAGCGGGTACATTTGCCGGAGGGGCATGACAGAACCGTTTATTGAAAATCGCGTTTTCGCGTATCAATGCTTGGGTAAAGAGGTGAAAACGGATTAGAAAGCCGGTGTGCGTCTGTCGCACAGGACATGACACATTTCCCAAGAACTTCAACATCCGTTTTGACACCTTTGGGAGGTTGCGGGGAGGGGAAGGTCCCCCCGAAGGCCAAAATTTGTGTAACAAATTTGTACCGTTTTTTCATCTCATTTTGCGTGTCCTCAGAAATCGCAACGGGGTTTTGAGCGCACCAACCTGAAGTTTTCCATCGAGGACGGAATCCAGTTAGCACGTAATCGCCTTATATTAGGACCCTGTTTACAAGGTTACCATCTCCACTGGAGGGGGAGCTAGCAAAAAAAGGTAGGTGAAGGTTTGGGCAGAGACTGTTAGTATGTAATAAGCTACAAATTGGGCCTCAAGGTGCTTTTCTGGCGTGAGCGTGAGTTCATGTGTGCGACAGCGATGTTGGGAAAGGTAAATTTGAACCACATTGGCGGAAATTATTCGCACACACACACAGGTGTGAATGGGGCATTAGTTTGTAGCGAGGCCAATGATTTCCGGTGAAGGTCTAGGGCACAGTCGAGAAAGCTGACGTGTGCCTTCGGGGAAGCGTAATCGAGTGTTGTGATTTTTATCCCCGGTTTTTTTTTAACGAGGAGGAAATTGAATTATAGATAGCATGCTGTAAATGTTTTCCACGCATGTTCACACGTTTCTTTACAAGATTTTATTGGAAAATTATAACCCCTTTCAGAAAGTTTTGACGACTCACGTAAACATTATATTTATTTATATTTTAAAATTCCAGCAAAACAGCCATCTGCTTTGTGTACCTTTGATTAAGCTTATTTCTGTATTTAAACGATCATTTGAGAGCCCTGCAAAAAGCGGTCTTATCTTAATTTTATTTTTTGTATTTTTTTATACAGCTGAAACTTTTTTGGTGCCTTCGGTATGCCTAAGGCTACCAACTCTTGCTGAGCAAAAATCCGTACACTTTGCCGATATGACACCATGGTGTAACAAAAACTGTCGATGAATTATTTAGATAAATTAAATTTAATAAATTTGAGAATTGAAAATATAAAACTGTGTCGTTTTCACAGCTAACAAATTTCACAAAATGCTATCAGAGTGTTTATGACTTGCACGTTTGATAGTATTCATAAAATAAACCGTGATTTGAATCAAATCATTATGTTCTTTTTTGCCTTCCTCACTGAGGTAAGGCTATAATCCTGCTCGAAAAATGAACTTTTGAAATACAGCTCTTAGACCTATATTCATGTATACCTATCGACTCAGAATCGAAAACTGAACAAATGTCTGTGTGTGTGTATGTGTGTGTGTGTGTATGTATGTATGTGTTCAAAATTCTTGCCAAGTTTTCTCAGCACTGGCTGGACCGATTTTGATCAAACCGGTTGCATTCGACTTGGTTTAGGGTCCCATACATCGCTATTGAATTGTTTGAAGTTTCGATAAGTAGTTCAAAAGTTATATATAAAAATGTGATTTCACATATATCCGGATCTCACTTATATGCATGAAAACTATGTCCGGATCCATCATCCAACCCATCGTTGGTTAGGTAATCAAAAGACCTTTCCAACGAGTCCAAAACATTGAAGATCTGGCAACCCTGTCTCGAGATATGTCCTCTTAAGTGGTATTGATGCACTTTTTTGAAGCCGGATCTCACTTAAATGTATGTAAACTATGTCCGGATCCACCATCCGACCCATCGTTGGTTAGGTTATCGAAAAACCTTTCCAACGAGTCCAAAACATTGAAGATCTGGCAACCCTGTCTCGAGATATGGCCACTTAAGTGATATTAATGCACTTTTTGGAAGCCGGATCTCACTTAAATGTATGTAAACTATGTCCGGATCCACCATCCGACCCATCGTTGGTTAGGTTATCGAAAAACCTTTCCAACGAGTCCAAAACATTAAAGATCTGGCAACCCTGTCTCGAGATATGGCCACTTAAGTGATATTGATGCACTTTTTGGAAGCCGGATCTCACTTAAATGTATGTAAACTATGTCCGGATCCACCATCCGACCCATCGATGGTTAGGTAATCGAAAAACCTTTCCAACGAATCCAAAACACTGAAGATCTGGCAACCCTGTCTCGAGATATGGCCACTTAAGTGATATTGATGCACTTTTTGGAAGCCGGATCTCACTTAAATGTATGTAAACTATGTCCGGATCCACCATCCGACCCATCGTTGGTTAGATTATCGAAAAACCTTTCCAACGAGTCCAAAACATTGAAGATCTGGCAACCCTGTCTCGAGATATGGCCACTTAAGTGATATTGATGTTCTTTTTGGAAGCCGGATCTCACTTAAATGTATGTAAACTATGTCCGGATCCACCATCCGACCCATCGTTGGTTAGGTAATCAAAAAACCTTTCCAACGAGTCCAAAACATTGAAGATCTGGCAACCATGTCTCGAGATATGGCCACTTAAGTGACATTTATGTACTTTTTTGAAGCCGGATCCCACTTAAATGTATGTAAATTGTGTCTGGATGCACCATCTGACCCATCGTTGGTTAGATTATCAAAAACCCTTTCCAACGAGTCCAAAACATTGAAGATCTGGCAACCCTGTCTCGAGATATGTCCACTTAAGTGATATTGATGCACTTTTTTGAAGCAGGATCCCACTTAAATGTATGTAAACTATGTCCGGATCCACCATCCGACCCATCGTTGGTTAGGTTATCGAAAACCCTTTCCAACGAGTCCAAAACATTGAAGATCTGGCAACCCTGTCTCGAGTTATGATTACTTATGTTATATGTGTGTACGTTTTTTCTGGATTCAAAAAAATAGCTGAAATATGTGTCCAAACCACTCATATTACCCATTGTTGGTAAAAAAAGAGGAAGGCATCAACCACATAGGTGGATTAAGTTAGTTTTTTGTTAAACGTTTAAATGTTTACGAAATGACAAGTTTGCTTTTACGAATAATATCGTTCCAAGTGTTTTCACGAACTGGCTTCCATTTTCCAATTTCCAGATTTTTTTTTTATTGAAAAGGTCTGTGCTGGCAAAGTTCTAGGCATGGGTAAGGACTGCACTGAGAAAAAATGATACACGGTAAAAAAAATTGTGTTTTTTTTATTTTACTTTTTGTCACTTAAACTTGATTTGAAAAAGATTTCTTTTTTTTTTATATGTTTCAGGATACATCAAATGCCAACTTTTCAGAATTTTCCTTTGACCAAGTTATGAATTTTTGAAGCAATACTGATTTTTTTCTTAAAATCGAAATATTGGTCGCAAATTTTTCAACTTCATTTTTCGATGTAAAATCGAATTGCAATCTAAAAGTTTTGATAAAGTTCACCGTTCTCAGTTATAGCCATTTTAAAGTATTTTTTTTGAAAATAGTCGCAGTTTTCATTTTCTTAATGTAAGTGCTCATGTTAGCATACTTTTGATTTTTTTTTTGAAGCTGAGAAAATTCTCTATATGATGCTTTTTGAACTTTGTTGATACGACCCTTAGTTGCTGAGATATTTCCATGCAAAGATTTAAAAGCAGGAAAATTGATGTTTTCTAAGTCTTACCCTAACGACCTATCATTTTCTAATGGTCTGATTTACAATGTTAAAAAAACATTCGTGAAAATTTCGACAAAAATATTTTCAAATTTTTTTTAATCAAAACTAACGATTTAAAAGGACCAAACATTCAATATTTCGACCTTTTGATTTGTAAGTCCTGATTTAAAAATTTGAAATTATTGTTTTCGAAAAGTTTTAGTGACAAAAAGTAAAATTAAAAAACTTTCTGAAAAAAAATACACTGAAACAAAAATACACGCCACATCAATGAGATTTTTTGATTTTTAAGTCTAAAACTTAAATTTAAAGGTGATTTTTTTCCGTTAATTTTTTTTGAGGAAATAGCCTAAAATGTTACTAAAAGATTGATGAAAATTGCAGGATGGTATGTCTCTCCTGAAAAAATACAAAAATCATTTACTGAAACTGTTTTTTTTGAAAAGTGGTCTAAGCGTCAAAATTAAAATAATAAAAATGTTGAAAAAACGAGTTTTTTGGTGGTTTTTGGCAATTTATATATGACAGACTTCGGTTTTCAGTCTCGTTAATATTTTTACCGAAAAGCTCGTCCAATTTCCTATAAGTTGTTTTTTACAGCTTTTTTATTTGACTCGTTTTGATATTTAAGTAAGCTAATTTACTATCCAGGTTTCTACCACACTGAAAAAAATATTCTATTTTCAGTTATAAGCAATGTAATTAAGCTTATACCTGTAAGCCCTTACATCCAATTGAAATGCTGTCAAAGGCAAACTTATGGGAAATTGGACGAGCTTTCCGGTAAAATTATTTACGAGACTGAAAAACCAAGTCTGTCATATAGAAATTGCCAAAAACCACAAAAAACCCGTTTTTTCAACATTTTCATTTTTAAAACCACTGTATCTTCCCAAGGATTGGACATAGGACAATGGTCAATATGGAGACTTTCATGTAAAATTGTCTGGAGAATCGATCCCCACTACTGGTTTTTAAAAATTTTGACGTTTAGACCACTTTTCAAAAAAAAAAAAACAGTTTTAGTAAATGATTTTTGTATTTTTTTAGGAGAGACATACCATCCTGCGTTTTTCGTCAGTCTTTTAGTAACATTTTAGGCTATTTCCTCAAAAAAAAAATAACTAAAAAAATCGTGACATCACCTTTAAATTTAAGTTTTAGACTTAAAAATCAAAAAATCTGATAGATGTGGCGTGTATTTTTGTTTCAGTGTATTAATTTCCTACAAGTTAGTCTTTGACCACTTCTTGATAAGACGCAACGGCTTCGAGAAACAGTATTTTGAAATTACAAAATACAAAAATATTTAAATACCTTACGCCCTTCTCAAATGTTATTTTCGACTACTATTGGCTCCATATACACAAAAATGGCTTATATAGACCTAGGATAATATGTCTACAAAGTTTCATTGAAATCGGAGAGGGTCGGGTACAAAAGTACCAGAAAAATTCCTGATTTGAGCTGGAATTGCTCTATAAACAGCTGCCAAATTTGTATGAAAAATTATATGGACAAAATAATGGCAAAATTTGGCATGAATGAAAAATACAAAAATTAAAATTAAAAAAAGACCGATTTCGTAGAGAATGGGTCACCAGCAGCAACTTATCTGATATTATACATCAGCTCTCTTTCCATGCATAATTTTCAGATTTTCAGAAATGCTACATTTTATACTTCCGAAGAAAAATTATATTAAACATTGCAAAATTATCACTTCCAATTTCCAATACATAGAAATTCCCCCGATTTCTCGTGCTTGGGAGTTTGGGTGTTAAAGTTCCATGAAAAAGTACTTAAATCAATTATTTATTAGTGGGATTTTTTTATTATTTCATTGCCTCTTCATAAAAAATATTTTCAGATTTATATAATTACGACAACATTTTGAAAAAAGCTCACATCGTGCGTTGAATTTGGAAGTCGAATTCATTATTTTGAAAACATTTAAGTATTTTTTTTAAAGGGATGGGTAATTGGGTAGTACTTAGAATTGTGTATTTTTCCTAGCAAACATAGGTCAGCAATTTTGGAAAAAATAAAAATATACTGACAATTTATTTATCTTTTTGAAAATATAGTTTCAGAAATGGACGCTAATGGAAAGGATTTTTTAAATTCGAAAAGACTCATTTTTGACACTTAATCCAAATTTTACTCAAGAAATTAAAAAAAAATCGAAGGGGAAAAATTTTCATAATTGAGACTATTGTGTAAATAATTGAAATAAAATATTCGTGTATTTACTGAAAATTCCACTTTGCTAAAACTATCGTTCAGAAAAGCATTTCTGAAGGTACCAATTTGGGAATATTTCCAAGCACTTTTGTATGGACAGTCTCCGTGTTGTTATGGAACTACACAGAAAAAAATCAATTCTCGTAATCGTGAATTAAGTTCACGAATGTGAGAACCACGAAGGAATTTATTCATGAGTATGGTGCATTTGCACTATAAACGTGAATATATTCCTCCGTGGTTCTCGCATTCGTGAAATTAATTCACGATTACGAGAATTGCTTTTTTTCCGTGAAGATCAAATGTAAAATGGTTTATTTGTGGAGTTTTTTTTTTAAAGGTCCAATAAACCAAATTTCCAGTTTTTGCTTTTTGGGTGTTTTTTAAAACCTCTTTGAGTCAAGGGTATTAAAAAACACCCAAAAAGCAAAAACTGAAAATTTGGTTTATTGGACCCTTTCGAAAAAAAAACTCCAGATTTGGATTTTAGGAATTGTAGGGAGAAAAATCATAAAATTTTAATAAAAAGTCGATTTGTGAAAACGTGTATTAAATCGCCCTTTTCAATGGCTCCAAAAGCTTTTGCCGTTAGTTTCTATCGGATTTTTTTTTCAAACTAGAAGTAAATAGAAAATAAATTCTATAAACTATTATTCAAAAATCAAAA
Organism: Culex quinquefasciatus; assembly: GCF_015732765.1. Taxonomy (NCBI): domain Eukaryota; kingdom Metazoa; phylum Arthropoda; class Insecta; order Diptera; family Culicidae; genus Culex; species Culex quinquefasciatus. The sequence continues at coordinate 10,940,186 of NC_051862.1, forward strand.
TTAAACACTGAAGATGAAACGGGATGGTACCGCCATTTGGACATCAGAACTCGAGTTTGTAGACACAGTTTGATTGAATATGCTGTATTTTAAACAAATTCTGTGTGTTGCTGATAAATATAACGATAGCAAGCTATCTGTCGAGTTCAGTAACTGATTTCAGTTGAATAAGAGTTGTCTAAGAACTGGCGTCCCGAAAACAAACAATCACCACAACTCGAGTTTTCAAGATCAGTGTTGAGGAAAATTCACTTACTTAAATAGTATTTTGTTGGAGGCAATTAAAAGGTGGAAAGCAAGAAATTTTTCGAGTTCAGATATTGATTAAAGTTGAACACAAGATTCCCGCTTCACCTTAAGATGGTTTCAACTGACTCCTGTTAGTTTGGACCCATTTTGAACACTAATTGATTTGAAGTCACGCGAATTAGTTGAATTGATTAGATTTTTTTTCTAAATGGTTTTTTCTCGTAGAAATAACATCGGGACCGTGTTTTGTTCAATCACCATGCCACGCAGTTGTTATCACCGTTAATTTGCATTTCAATATTCCCCGCTAATCACCGTCCGAAATCGGTTCCATTAGTAGATAATCGCCGATTGTTAGCTGTTTCAACAAGTACCTTATAGCGAACCACCACAATTAGCCACAACACACCGCTGGTGCGGATTCAAATCACTGCGTGAAATTCACCACAATAACGCCATCGCACCTCTGGAAATCATATCAGCGGCCCAAACGAGTGATAAAATCTGCAATTATGCTAATGAGACCACACACGCGATAAGCTTATTCGAGGTGACTAATAATTCATAACCATTTCATTTCACAAAACAATGCCCCCGCCACGATGTGGTTTTTGCCTTGTTTCAGATTGGCCGGAATTATTAATCAACAAGAGTCCAAAAAATTAAATCAATGTACCGGTCAAAGCAAATTACGGAATCAACGTCGGGGTGGGGCTTTCGGGTCCACCTGTCCAACGCGCGCGGTCACTCTCCGACAAAAGAGTTAAAGCTTTTGTCCCCGAAAGTTTTGTGAAAACGAGGTCGACAAACAGTGGTGCTCACTCAGCTAACACAGCATTGCCACCCGAGTTTAACCTAACATTATTCCCATCCACGACCTGCACGACCTCTTCCTCACTTCAGCGTGGTCCACGGTTCCTTCTCCGGATTTTGGTTTGTTTACCGTGGAGCCTCTCCCCCTCCCTTCTGAGACTGTGACAGACCTGGCCATTTTTCGCACCCATCAGCAAAGTCTAGCTCGGATTTCGGACTTGGACCGGTGAAAAAAGAATAAAAAAAAGAGTCCAAGAATCACCGAGGAGGAGCTGTTAGTTAGGGAAGGAAGAGGGGGGAATGTTAGTCCTACTCAAACTTTGAGTCCTTTGAGAGAGGGAATGAAAAGGTGCTAGACATTTTTATTAGCGAGGCATAATGGGGTGGTTGTGGGTGGTTCGTAGTCATGTACCTGTGAGTCTTACTTACAGACCGGTGGTTGGCACGGGGTATTTTTAAATTCACGACATTTGCAAAAGTCTGTGAGCTTCGCGTGGTTTAGCTTCGCTGAAGCTGGGATTATTATCCTCAAGGGTTCAAGGAACTGGAATGTTCCAAAGTAGTTTTTTGTCACTCATTGAAATATAATGTAATTTGATGTCAATGGCCACGGTTTTTGGCCACGGTGTTAAACGAAATCCGTTCAAAAAATACTCTCTGTCGTCAACAAAACGCAATAGGGCTTGCTTGAAATTATTTTTTCAGGTGTACTGTCATTATAATATTGAAATGAAAATGGATATGCAAATGTTCAGAACTGAAACTGAACTAAAACTGAACTGAAACTGAGCTGAAACTGAACTGAAACTGAACTGAAACTGAACTGAAACTGAACTGAAACTGAACTGAAACTGAAACTGAACTGAAACTGAACTGAAACTGAACTGAAACTGAGCTGAAACTGAACTGAAACTGAACGGAAACTGAACTGAAACTGAACTGAAACTGAACTGAAACTGCATCGAAAATTGTGACTGAAATTGCGACTTAAATTACGACTGAAATTGTGACTGAAATTGTGACTCAAATTGTGACTGAAATTGTGACTCAAATTGTGACTGAAATTGTGACTAAAATTGTGCCAAAATTGTGACAGAAAATATGACTAAAATTGTGACAGAAATTGAAACTGAAATTGCGACTAATGTTTTGACTGAAATTGTGACTGAAATTGTGACAGCAAATATCAAGGGTTTCCAGCAAGGCCACAGACTGGCAAGTAATTGATAATTACTTTGATTTTTAGCTGGTAATTAGGTAATTCTTTAATTACTTAGTAATTCACGGTAATTAGCGTAATTTAAAGTAATTAATTGGTAATTAAAGTAATTTTTGAGTAATTACAGTAATTGATTTTTTTAAATTGTACTTTTTCAACAAAACTGTTTACTTTTTACATATAATCTATTATAACAGAATCTTATTGATTTCAAATAAGAGTGAAACACAAAGATTACAAAAAACTGATTCTGTATGAGAAAGCCTTATTCACCACACAGAAAAAAGTGTGAATTTACTCGACACGGAAAAGATGAATCACATTTAAACACAGTTGATGTAAACTTGAGATTTGATGTAAACAGTTGAATCACACGTGAAATCATGTTTTTACGTATAATTTGTTGCAAATTTACATCAAATTCCATTTAAATTTAAATGTTTAATGACGTGCAAAAGTGTTACATCATAAATGATGTAACATTCGGAAATATTTTTTTTGTGTGCATAGTTCTCTCCTAAAACTTTCCTAAAATTTATTTTTATCATGTTGTTTATCAAATTGATTAACAACGAAAGGCCATGATTACCCAGTGAAAAATGTTTTGTGAATCTAAAATCTATTTATTTTTATTAAGTTATTATAAAAATATGTTTTTTTTTTGCAAGAACTACATTAGAATCGATTATTTTTTTATGCTTTTTCTTCTAATAGGCAGTCAAAATAATTTGAAGTTTTTGTGGATCAAATATTTAAAACCAAAATGTACTTAATTATCATTGAAACAAACAAAGTTTTCAAGTGATGGCCATTTAAAAATCAATAATAATAAAAATATGTTTTTTTTTATATTTTTTCATCATCTGCAGAAATTGACAGTCCTGTAACATCTCTATATTAAGAGATCAGTAATTTTCCCTAAAAATTTCCAAATATTTCTGAGACAAATGTTTCAATGGTAAAAATCAAACTCAGTGAAATTAAAATCAACTAATATTCAGATGCAATTGAATCCAATGTTAATGTCACGTTCCACATAATCTGTATTTTCAGTAACAGATTTTTAAATTTGCTTGAGAAAAAAATGCAAAGTAATGTCAAACCAATGTTTGAAAAGCGTTTTGAAACTTAACGTTATTTTGATAAATTTCACAATTCTCAAGAAAAGCCGCTGCAAATATTTGTCAAAGTTTTTGTTTAGCTCAAATAATCAGGGGCCTTTTTACATCAAATTCTATATATTAATGGCATTCGACTTTGGAAGCTGAAAATATTATTAATTTCATATATTGAAGTAAAGTAGTACAATTTTTTTTTGCTTTTATGGCAAACATGACTTCAAAAAACGTAAGTCAACTTAAATAATCTTCATTTGCAATTGATTGATAAGGGTTTGGTTGATTGAAACGTGAAACATAATGAAATTTCGAATCAGATAATGAACAGGTTAAATTGGCCATGAAACAATTATTATTGGTCATTTCCAGATATTTTTTTAAAGGTCCTTTAAGCTATTGTGTTTTATATGTTTATAAGACTTTTAAAAAAATTCTAGATATTAATTGAGCTACTTATTTTTACCGAAAAGTTGTGTAATTAAATACGAATGTCAATTTTATAATAAAATAAAAATTCCAAATTTCAAACCAACTCGCTGTAGGATATCATGTAAACATCACTCAAAGTTTCAGCGCCCTCTAGTTGGGGGCATTTTTGACGTTTAATCGCCTATATCTATTATCAATAAAAATTATACGTGAAAAAACAAAGTAAACAGAATAATTTTTGAAAGAGTTATCGAATGATCTATTTATCTATAATTTAGTTAAGAACCGTAGAAATGAATACTTAAATATAAATAAAATGTTTTTATCGTAGTGAAAAGTAATTAAGTAATTTGTGTAATTAATCATTTTGGACCAGTAATTCGAGTAATTAATTGGCAGACTGGCATGTAATGAACGCTTCTGGAAACCCTTGGAAAATATGACAGAAATTATGTTTTAATTTGTGACAGAAATTGTGATTTATACTTTGGCTGAAATTGTGACAAAATTTATGACAGAAATTGTGACTGAATTTATGACTGAAATTGGTACTAAAATTGTAACAGAAATTATGACACAAATTATGACTGAAATTGAGACTGAAATTGAAACTGAAATTTTGACTGAAATAGTGACTGAAATTTTGACCGAAATTGTGAGTGAATTTGTGACAGAAATTATGAAATTGAAATTGTGACTAAATTTTGATAGAAATTGCGACTGATAACTGAAATTGTGACTGAAATTTTTACACAAATTATGCCTGAAATTGTGACTGAAATTTTGAAAGAAATTGTGACAGAAATTATGACAGAAATTATGACTGAAATTATGACTGAAATTGTGACTGAAATTGTGACTGAAATTGTGACAGAAATTTGGACAGAAATTATGACAGAAATTATGACAGAAATTATAACAGAAATTATGACAGAAATTATGACTGAAATTATGACTGAAATTGTGACAGAAATTATGACAGAAACTATGACTGAAATTATGACTGAATTTGTGACAGAAATTGTAATTTACACTTTGGTCAGGGTTGCCAGGTTGCCAGATAAATCTGGGAATGCCAGATTTTTCAAGTGTCAACCAGAATAAAGATTTATCCTTATCAGCGCCTGATTTTGACCGATCTTGCCAGATTTTTCACTTCCTACCCATTTTGAACAACTTTTTGATTAAAATTAACTAATTTAATTGAAAATAATAAAAATTAGAATGTGTTTTTCTTAAAGGGAATGTTAATGAAACATTTTTGAAGTCAATTAAACTACCTGCATTCTAAATTTTTTGAATTAATTCATAACCTCCTTTCTCTTTACCATTGAGAATGGTTAGATTTTCGTCTGCCAGATTTTTCCAGATTTTTTTATCGATACTTTGCCAGATTTTTTTAGTTTTGACCTGGTAACCCTGACTTTTGCTGAAATTGTGACAAAAATTATGACAGAAATTGTGACTGAATTTATGACTGAAATTGGTACTCAAATTGTAACAGAAATTATGACACAAATTATGACTTAAATTGATACTGAAATTGAAACTGAAATTTTGACTGAAATAGTGACTGAAATTGACCGAAATTGTGAGTGAAATTGTGACACAAATTATGACTGAAATTGAGACTGAAATTTTGACTGAAATTGTGACAGAAATTATGACAGAAATTATGACTGAAATTATGACTGAAATAGTGACTGAAATTGTGACCGAAATTGTGAGTGAAATTGTGACAGAAATCATGACTGAAACTGTGACTTAAACTTTAGCTGAAATTGTGACATAAATTATGACACAAATTGTGACTGAAATTATGACTGAAATTGTGACTAAAGATGTTACAGAAATTATGACACAAATTATGACTGAAATTGAGACTGATATTTTGACTAAAATCGTGACAAAAAATGTGACTGAAATTGTGACTAAAATTGTGACTGAAATTGTGACAAAAATTATGACTGAAATTGTGACAAAAATGGTGACAAAAATTGGGACTGAAATTGTGACAGAAATTGTGACAGTAATTTTGACAGTAAGTGTGACAGAAATTGTGATTAAAACTGAACTGAAATTTCCGTTGAAAATAAATTGAAACTGAGCTGGATAACATCTTATAAAATTCATAATTTTCGGTTTTAATTTTTCAACAAACGAATAAAAACCTCTTGAAAGAATATTCCTCACATTAGTGAATATAAAAGTACACTCCCGCGTCTTCTTGGGTGGAAAACGACCATGTCATTGGCCTGTTTGTCCTCCTCCGCTCATGACAAGAAAACGAGGAAGCAAAGCCCTCATAACCGTTTCAACCCGGCAGCAGTTTTGTGTGGGTGGGGTGCGGTCTCTCAAGTATTCATACGCGAAAACCGGGACTGGGTTGCCGGCTATTACAACGAACAAGGGTTTTCTCGACCTGGAGCAAAAATGTCAAACTCAGGTGTCATGAATAATTTGCCACGATTAGGGGAGGTTGTTAAGGTGGTGCAGGAGGTGGCTTTTGAGGTTTTGAGGTTAAGGTGAAGTTACGATGTGGCTTGTAATTGAAGCTTATTGGTGGTCTGCTGTAATCGATATCTTGTTAAAGTTATCGACAGCAATAAAGCAACTTTTAGTTGCAGTTTGCAATGCTAAACTACTCAACTAGAAAAAAACGTTTTAAGCAGAGCTGCACTCAAAGCAACAAAAAATGCACGTTTGATTCGTGATTGCTGAAGTGGATACTGATGTCGATGTAATGGATTAGAGAGGAGCCGTTTGGAACGAAGTACTCTCCATTTCTGGGCAAGCCATATAAGCTCGATGGTCCAAACAGGTTCAATTTTGTAGCCTGGAGTGGTCATTATAGCAGCACTGCAGCTCGGAATACAAATGTAACTAAAAACAGCAGCTAAGCTCAGTTACACACACAAAAATTGCATTATTTGTTACCTTAACCTTACCTATACCAATACCAATAGCACATGACAAAATTATTCAACTGAGTGTAGCTCCAAAAGGTCATGTCCAGCAGCATTTCTGACCACTCGCTGAGAGCAGATGCAAATCTGCTGAAAATTTCATCCTGATACGGTTCATTGAAGCCACCAGCCACCGTTCAATTGGGCAACTTTGCTCTACACTCCGCCCAAGTCCGACGGTGGGGTGGCAGGTCAGGGCCTAACGATATGTGCAGGATCGAAAATAATCGTATTTTACAGCTGGATGCGCAATTCGAGGACGGCGAGGATGATGATGATGAGCTCTCTCTCTCTCTCACTACAACTAGGCCTCAGCCTTTTTAGTGTTTCGGGGCACGTTCCTCGTGGCGTGGAACTCATGAACCAGAGTCAGCCAGGCTTGGTAGAGCAGTGCTTTATTTTTGCATGTTGCTTCCGACCGGTCAGAGAGGAAATAAAGTGGTGCTGCTGCCCTGAAGGTGGAAGTGACGTGCAAGCGGCAGTATTTTGGGAGGATTTTGCGTGGGTGACCCCGTGAGGAGGTGGATCGATAAGACGCGATGTAGTCCGCGAGGCGAACATGGTTCGTCTAATTTGATGGTTTTCGTGTTATAGATGGGAACAAAATATCGTTGGAACCATCGAGAAAGAGAAGAATCAACCTACAGAACGCTGCAAGATTAGATTGAACTTATTTTTTCCTAAGATACAGCTATTGGAGCAAATTAGGGCAACGTCCAGCAAATAAGTACACACAATTGTCAGACCCCCTTCAAAGCTCCTGCAAAGGAGAGAATCAATTTATGAAATTTGAAAGAACTCAACTAGACATTCCGAGAGAATAAAAAAAAAAACATTTCAGTGTTAGTAGTCAAATCTTTGTGACACAACCCACGATTTTTTTATCGTTCAATTTTTTTGTGAAAATATCCTAAGATGTTATTGAAAGACTCAAGAAATATGCAGGATGGAGCAACTCACCCTAAAAAAATAGAAAAATCATTTACTGAAACTGTTTTTTTTTCTTTTCAAAAGTGCTCTAAACATCAAAATTTTCAAAACCGAACACGAGAGTCGATTCTCTAGATAATTTAACATAAATGGTTCTATATTGACCATTGTCCTAAGTCCAATCCCTGTGAAGTTACAGCGGTTTTAAAAATAATAATGTTGAAAAAATTGCTTTTTGATGGTATTTGACAATGTTTATGTAACAGGGTCTCGTGGCGCAGGGGTAGCGGCTTCGGCTGCCGATCCCGATGATGCTATGAGACGCGGGTTCGATTCCCGCCTTATCCACTGAGCTTCTATCGGATGGTGAAGTAAAACGTCGGTCCCGGTTTCTCCTGTCTCGTCAGAGGCGCTGGAGCAGAAATCCCACGTTAGAGGAAGGCCATGCCCCGGGGGGCGTAGTGCCAATAGTTTCGTTTTTTCGTTTTTTTATGTAACAGACTTGATTTTTCAGTCTCGAAAATATTTTTACCGGAAAGCTTATCCATTTTCCTATAAGTTTGTCCATGACCACATTTCAATTGGATGTATGGACTTACAGATACATGGCTCATAACTGGAAACATAATATTTTTTCAGTGTAGTATAGTAACCTGGATAGTAAATTAGATTAAATCATAAAAAAACGAGTTATTTTGAAAAGTTAACTCGGGACTGGGAAATTTGACAAGTTTTCTGGTAAAAATATTTTCGAGACTGGAAAATCAAGTCTGTCATATAAAAATTGTTTTAAAAAAAACATTTTTATTTTTAAAACCGCTGTAACTTTACAAGGATTGGACTAAGGACAATGGTCAATATGGAAACTTTTATGTTAAATTTTCTGGAGAACCGACTCTCGTGTTCGATTTTTGAAAATTTTGATGTTTAGAGCACTCTAAAAAAACAGTTTCAGTAAATGATTTTTGTATTTTTTTAGGTGAGTTCCTCCTTCATGCATTTTTCGTGAGTCTTTTTGTAACATCTTAGGCTATTTTAAAAAAAATTGAACAAAAAAATCGTGGGCTCACCTTCAAATTTGATTTTTAAACTTAAAAATCAAAAAATCTCGTAAAAGTGGAATGATTTTTTCTTTCAGTGTATTTTTTCGAAAAGCCCGTCAAATTTCCTACAAGTTTGTCTTTGACCACTTTATGATACGATGCAACGGCTTTGACATACAGCAATATTTAAAAAACGAAATACAAAAATATTAAGAATGTTTGAGAAAATTAATTGCACCGGCAAATTTTGCAAATCTGAGTTTTTTTAAAGTAAATAATGGCAAAAAAATATAACTTAATTAACATTTTGAAACTGTGTCTTGCAATTTAAATTTTCAATTTTTTTAATTTCCCCTCATCGGCTGACATTAACTTTATAAAATATTTGCATAACTTAAGTTTTCGAGCAATTTTCCACGAAAGCTTGGAATGAATTTCATTCGTATTTTTTTATCTGTCTTCTAAAATCTTTACAGAAAAAAACAATATGCTAAAAAAATCTTTAAAATTTGACAAATAATCGAAGAAAATTGCTTTTTTGTTCCTGCCGTTCAAAAATAAATAAAAAAAGCAAATATGTAGCCCTAAATTTCCGAATGGTTCTATGTTTAATGTCATTTATCAAATGTAATTCTTGATCTAAAAAGATCCCAAAGCATTTTTTTCGTATGTGTATCTTAGGAACAAAAGGATCATTTGGTTTGTTTGGGAATTTGGTTAGATCAATGTTAAATATTTTTTCTCAGCTTTTACATTTCACACGGTGATAATTTGTATTCATTGCTTCCCTATTGTCAAAAATTGCACAAAAGATTTAAATATCTCAAAATTACAGATTATAAGAATAAAACATTAAGTGAGCATACCCGAGCATGGGTAAATAACAAGGGAAATGCGTAATAATACCTTTCTCTGGTATCGATACCAAATTTTGGTATTCCTGGACCCTTTAAAATTTGTCTTAAGGATTATGCAAGAGCAAAATATGGTATCATACCAATTTATGGTATTGTTTTAATATTGCAAAATTGCAACATTTGTCAATGGTCGAACACCACATTTTGGTATTCTTTTGGTATTACAGTGTTTTATCATATTCCTCTGAAACTATGGGAAAATTTTGACCAATTTTGATAAAACAATTAATTTTGCGCTAAAATGATGTCTCAAAGCGAATGCTTTCATTGAAAACCGGAAATGTCAAACTTGATTTTAAACATTTTTGATATATCCCCTAAAGAAATTACTTTAAATTGTGGAAAATTTTCTAAGTCAGGATGGCACATTTTGGTATTATTTTGGTATTGAAAGGTTTCATAAATTTTCTCTGAAACTATGGAAATTTTTTAAATTTTTTGACGAGATAATTAATTTTGCGCTAAAAGGACTTGAAACCCAAAAATGTTAAAGCTGATTTAATTTTTTTTTTGTGATATACTCACTAATATTTTTTTCAAAACACGTTGAAATTTCTCTAAGTTGGGATAACCAAATACTTTGAAAAACGAGTCAATCAACAGATTATTGAATTTTGATGAATTTCAATCCAGTTTCATTTTAATAATACTTATTTTTCAATCTTGTTATTTTTCAGAGCCTTCAAGAACTTCAAGCACAGGCCGTTCATCAATGACAAATGCATTCGGTGTGGTGAAGAATATCACTAAGAACAACATGGAATCATCAGGTGAGTAGATTTAGCTGTTGCATATGGATCATTTCCGTTTTTTTTCACTAACTGCCACTGCTGCACTAAAAATGGTATGAAAATACCAAATTTTGGTATTACTTGTGCAAATACCAGCGACCAAAATGTGCTCTTGGTTGCCCAGTAATAGATGGTAAAATACCATGAAATCATACCAAAATCATGTTTGTGGAAGACCACAGAAATACCAAAATATGATTTTCCAAGGGCGCGGGAAAACCTAAAAATAAAACCATGGCAATACCAAGTTTTGGTATTCAAGCAATGTTAAAAAATCCAGAAGACCTCAAGTTGGTATTGAAATGATTTTATTTTGTGGTATTATTTTACCTTTGGAATAACATGGTTTGGTATTGTTGTGCCCTTCCACATACAAGATTTTGGTATGATTTCATGGTATTTTACCATCTATTACTGGGCAACCAAGAGCACATTTTGGTCGCTGTTATTTGCCCAAGTAATACCAAAATTTGGTATTTCCGTGTTATTTACCCCTGCTCAGGTAGCTTTGTTAAAAAGGGTTTTTTCTGTGTTATTATTTATTTATTTATTTCCTTGACATCTTTATTTTGAAATTGATTTTGGGATTTATATTTGCACTCAGCGACTTGGAAAAGGTCATATGAATTGCAGCTCTTTTTTTCTTTTAATACATATTTTGCTATGCCAATTTTTTTTTCAAATAAGGTAGTCTGGTTGGCATTTAGAAAAAAAAATCTTAACATTTGCTAATTAATAAAATTAATTTGGAAAAATGTGGATTGTTTTTTCTTTCGGTGTTGTTACAAAGATAGCACAAAAATTAGTCTCCCCTGTAAAACATTTTTTTTTTAATTTCTTATTTTGTATCAGTCCAAAATAATATAAGGGAAGAGTTTGTCTGTTTCTTCATGCTCCTCTTAATATTTTTTTTTAAATTTAATCTGAGCAAAAATGTAAATCAATTTAAAATGCAAAATTATATTCAACTTTTTTTTTTAACAAAATATTTAGAAACAAAAGATACATCTCATAAATTTCACGAAAGCTACAATATTTCATGAATAAATGGATGTTGCTAGTATTAAAAATTGAGGTGAAAGGTCAGCGATTGTAATTGGACACTCAATATTATTTTTAACTAAATGTATGTACATGGAACTGAAAATCTAAACAAATATAAATTAAATAAAGGCCTTTGGAAAATCAAACTGGAAAAAATGAAACTTTGGAGAATCGTGGCTTTTGATGTCAAAAAGATTGTATATAAAATCCTGCAATGATCCTTCAAGGTAAGCTTACAAAACAAATCATTGAACAAGTTTTCCACTCGTTTTATTCTTTTCAACACCTTTATCCCCATCAGCTTCTTGACAAATCAAAGTGGGTGCGAGGAGGGGAAGAAAACTTTTCATTTTTCAACAAGCCCATTAAAGCCTCCATTGTCGGTCAAACAACAACCATCCGGAAAAACAAACCTCAAGCCCCAACCAATCTGACCAAAGCCCCCTCCATAATGGAGACCACGGGACAACATCGCTAATAACAATAACAACACCAAGAAGACGAGGACCTTCCTCTTTTTTTAAACCTCTGGCAGTGGAAATTCCACTGCCTAAAAAAGGATCGTTTTACCCAATTGTTTTTTTGTTCTCGTTTTCGCACCCGAAATGTTTACTCACCTTATTTTCTTCCAAGAAGGTGCTTTGCTGGCCACCCGAAATTGGCTCCCTGCGCTAAGGTTAAGGGCCAATGTAATCCGTTGTTTCGCGGTGTCCAGCTGACGGGGTTTTTTTTGGTTTTGTTATTTTTGTTTTTTTTTAGAGATGCAATTTCTGTTTGAATATTTTATTTTTTGGTTTGTAATTCCTGTTTTTTTTCTGTTGTAATTTTGCCCTCTCGTTTAGAAACGTCTCAGCTGACAAAATTGCCAAAAGTGTTTGGCTTTTCCAGCAACATCAACAACGCGTTTAATTTCGTTCACTTTTATTGACTTTGCACTCGACACACTCCGACTCACATGATGAAACGGAAAACTCAAGCCTCGAAGGCGGATTTTCCCGGGGAAAAAGCGTCGTCCTCGCACCCTGTCGTTGTCACCGGAAAGAAAAACAATAATAAAATTTATTTTTCCTCATCCAACGTAACGCGTTCGCAACTGGTACCACCCTTCCCGCGACGCCAAAGTTTGCGAGGAGCTTTTTGGCAATGCCCACGGCGGAAGAAACCGCATCCCCCCACGACCTTCGCACTTGGCAAACACTCGGCTCACACCCACTGCTCGGCAGAGTATCCAAACATCGATTTTCCTCACCGACTTTTCCTTCACTCGACTCCTTTTTTCCGGCCGCGTTGGAAACTGAGCAATGAGCAAATCTTCGAATTGCCTTGCTGAAGTTGGCTCAATACGACCATATTTCTGCACAATTTTTCTTAAATTTCACTCAAATTTTCCCACAACAAAAAAAAAAACATCACTAACCCCACCAAAGCCCGACCTTAAGTCGCCCTCATTGAGCATCATCATCTTCGCCAAACACATGTGAGTCCTTCACCGCCACCCCCGCAGCAATAACACACTCATCCTTCCTAATCGCACACACACACACACACACCTCATTGGCGTCCTCGACCCAACCCGGCAAGTCCGCGAAACTCGACGACTTTTCCCAGTCGTGTGCGATCACTACCCGGCGCGAACGCTCCAGTCTCGACTCCGCGTCGTCGTCCAGATCGTCCCGAGTCCGTCACGATACTAACCCGGGTTGGCACCCGGCACATGGCGGTGGTGCGCCCCTGAGAGAGATTCGGTTGGGGTAGGACTCGGACTGAGGGTTTTTAGCACAAATTCGTGTTTGGGAGGAAATTCGAACAGTAGTCGAGCGGTTAGAAAGGGGAGCATGCGCTGCGATCAGTGAATGAATCGGATGAACAAGGGGGTTTGTTTTGAAATGGGTGAAGCCAATGTTTTGGCGATGGCGATGAACTCGGTCGGATGTTGTGAGGGATGAAGCGGCTCCACTGTGTTTACAACGCGTTGCTGCGTATGATACACTGGATGAAGCTATTCGATGCTGTTGTTTCAAGAGGGAAGGTCATGTTGCGTTGAAAATGAATCTGAAAGGATTGGAACTTGAAAGATTGATTTATTATCAATGTCAAAACAAAAAAAATACAGTCATGACTCGGTTTAGCACCGCACACGCAACTGAAGCACAGAGCTTATGGGATTTTGGCTATATGGGAGACATCGGGAGGCATCGAATGAAAAAATGCAAACATAAAAAATAGTGTTTTGGAATCGGGATGATGGCAGCTATCCATTGTAATTATAGTTACATGAAAATTTTCACAAGAGCAACTCTCTACAAAATCGGCCGATTTCGACAATTTTTTTATTTGACTTAAACTTTGTGGGGGCCTTCCCTATGACCAAATAAGCTATTTTGCGTCATTTGTTCACCCATACAAGTCTCCATACAATTTTGGCTGCTGTCCGTACAAAAATGGTATATCAATATTCAAACAGCTGTAACTTTTGAAAAATTTAAAAAAAAAATTATTCGAAAGGATCGGAAAATTTCACGAATTTTTCATGTATAAACATTGAAAATCGGACCATTATTTGCTGAGATATGGTCATTAGAAAATTGTGGGTTGTTTTGGTGAGATTAAGAAAACTTCAATTTTCGTGTTTCTTTTCTTAAAGCGGCTCTATCTCAGCAACCCGAGGTCCAATCTTCATTGTATCTTAGAAAATTTTATAGCAAATTTTCTGAACCTAAAATAATTTTTTTTCAGAGACGGTCACTCATGGTCACTATTTTTAAAAATTGAAAAACTGCAAATATTTCGCTAAAATCAAACTTTCGGTGGCTATATCTAGAAACCCAAGTAGCACTCATAACTTGTCGTCTGTTGAATAATAGTTAGACAGCTGTTTTTGATCAACATACGAGAAAAAAATTCAACGTTAGTTAAATAACAGTTTGTTTCACTACTTGTATAACTGACTTATGTAACTCTTGAGATTTGTGCCACACAAGTGTTAAAACACAGTCAACTTCACTCTTTTCCAACTTTAATGCACAACATAGGGAATATGCACTCGCTCCTAACTCCATCCAATTTGCTAATTTTCGCTATTTAAACAATATATTTTGGAACAATTTTGATAGAAACTTGCTTGCTCACTTCCTATTGAGCTATTTATCACTTTATTTCACTTGAAAACACTTTTTATGAGCTGTAATTGAACGTCAAAGTGCTAATATGCCAAGATGCTGTTCCCTCATCTGCAATATTTTACTCGAAAACAGTTTGTTGAATAAAAACAATATTGCACTGTTTGTTTCACTGCTTATCTAACATTGTCATGTGATGGCATCTTCTAAAAAATGGGCGTGGCCAACCATTCTATAAATAACCTTAGGTTTTCTCGCTTTGTTACACAAAAGTTATCGGAGAATATATTATATAACTGATGCTCAACAAACATATTCAACTTGACATTGCGTGTTGTTAGGTGGTGTAAATTTGTACATGAGGAATTTAGAGTTTCAAAAATGTTTATGTATTGAAGATTGCAAAAGTTTTGATTGTTGACCGATTCATTTGATTATCGCTGGTAAAAGCTACAAAAATTATCAGCTTATAGAGTTTATGATAGAGAAAACAACAAATCAAAACCATACCGATTTTCAATATTACTCCGTGGTACGGTAATCGAAATGACAGTTGAAATGGTTGGTTAGAACAAAGTTATATAGTGGAGTTTTAAAAACTGCTTTGAAACGAACTTATATAACTTCAATTGCAATGACAGCCTTCGTTGGAGTTAAGTTCTTTAGCTAACAAAACAGACAGCAGCCTTCTTATTGACGCTTGGGCCAGCTTGTTTATTATGAAGCCCCGTGGAGAGATGTGGAAGCGCGCCTGGACCTGCCTTGGAGATAACAACAAATCGTCGAAGTCATCGGATCGAATCTTGGGACAGAGGAAGTTCATCAAAAAAGGAAAATCTAAAAGTTCGCCATGCAGGGAATTTCTCATTAATCACATGCGCGCCATGATTGTTTTTCTTTTTTAAATTCAATTTCGAATTATTTTAAAGGAATCTTGCAGAAACAAGCGTACTTTTTTTATTAGCTTCGTCGTTGATTGAAATTCTAATAAGAAACGTTTGTTTACATGTAAGTTAGTCGACGGTTAGATAGCTGTTTTCAATCTAACTTTCCTTTCCAGTGTGCGCTTTGATTTGACAGCATATCCGTAAACCACGCCCCCTTTTTTTTCGTTGATTCTCTTGTTAGATGGCACAGTGTTGTTAAATACATTTGTACAACTTACTCTGATAACTTGCATCTTTTTCTGGCAAGTTATACAACAAAAATAAGTGCGCTTTTTCCAGTTCACAGGAGTTGTAGAACAAGTTGTGGTAACGAGGCGGATTGGTTATACAACCAGTTAGGAAATACGTTTATCTGACAAAGTGTGTTCCTTGGGAAACGGAGCCCTTTATCAAAAAATCTGTAAAGTACTTTTCGATTGCAAATTTAATTTTGTATTAAAAAATAATGTCAAACTTGTTTTTGCAAGAAACTTCAATTGTTTCCAAAAATCACTATTTTTTTTTAAAATCATAACTTGGCGGCAGATTTTTTGACCATGTTTTGCTATGGCTCAAAAGTTGCGGATTTTTGTCCCCTAAAACATATCAAAAAATCTCGAAAATAAAAAAAATACATATTTTGGGAAATGGAGTTTTAGTGAAAAAAGCTGATTAAAAAATCTGCAATTTTTTTTCCGTGTATCTATTTTTTCTCAAAAGTCCTCAACAGTACCTACAACTTTGCCGAAGACACCAAATTGATCAGAAAATTCACTCAAAAGTTACAGCTGTTTGAATATTTACATACCATTTTTGTATGGACAGCAGCCAAAATTGTATGGAGACTTGTATGGGTGAATCAATCACACAAAATAGTTTATTTGGTCATAGGGAAGGCCCCCACAAAGTTTGAGCCAAATAAAAAAATACAAATAAAATCCAATTCCGGTTTTGGTAGAGAATTGCTCACAAAAAAACGTATTTTTCCTGCGTTTTGAAAATGCAATTACCGATTAACTCTAAAACATACTCAAAATATTTGTTATTGCAATATAGGTATCCAATGACCGTTTTTTTACCATATGTTTCGAATGTTTAGAATGAACTTTTTTTTGATTACTGAAAATTTTCACAAAACTAAGTATTTTCGAAAAATTATTTATTCCAATATTTGCAATATTGGTATCAAATGATTGGAATTATTTCATACATTTCGAATGTAATAGCAACATTTTCACAAAATTTTGAAAAAGATTTAAAAACTAAAATTTTTAAATGATTGGGATTTTTTCAAACATTTTGAATGTAATAAATTTTGAAACATTAAAATTTTGAGTATTCTTTTGAGAATATATTATTTTGTGAACATGCTGAGTATTTAAAAAAAATATAGCTTTCGAAATTTATTGAAATATCTCGATCATTTGATACCTATATTGTGAAAAACAAAAATTTTTAGCATTTTTTTTAAAACGTAGTTTAGTGAAAAAATCTATTATTTGAAAAAACTTTCGAAATGTATGTAAAAATTCCGTTTAATATCCATATTGTAAAGAAGTTTAATTTTGAGTTTTTTTTAGAAAATATGTGTTTCTTGAAAATTTTGGGTTTTTGAAAAAAATATACTAAAAAATGTATGAAAAAATCCCATATGTTTGATACCCATATTAAAAAAACTGAAACTTTGAGTATATTTTCGAAAATACGTAGTTTGGTGAAATTCTTTAGTATTTTCAAAAAAATGCTGTTATTACATTCGAAATGTATTAAAAATATGATTGTTTGATAGTAGTGTGAATAAAATTGAGTATTTTTTTTTCAAAAATACGTAAATTTGCGATAAAGGAGAATGGGCAAATTTGGTCCAAGGATGTACACGAACGGGACCAACTTTTTTCGAAAGATCTCGCCGAGACATGAAAAAAAGTCTTCTGGACCAACTCTCTAAACCCCGGGGTTCAAAAGTTACATGCTGTTGAAGTTTGAGCATTTTGAGTAAAAATATACAAAACATCGTATTTTTGCTATTTCTAAAATCATTTACAAAATCTCTGTTTCATTATGGATTTCGATTTTCTTGACTTCATTCGACGCGTATCAGCGAAAACTTCGAGTTCTGATATGTCTTAGCATGATTGAAACAAGATTTCTCTTGTTTTTATCCGTTTGAACCGTTTGTGCAAGAGGCATCCCATAGAAACAAGTCAAAACTTCAAGGTTTTGAAACCGGATCCAACCCAGACTGCTTCAGTGAGTATGGAAGGTTTTAGTGCAATGTTGTAACAACTTATTGGGATGGTCTGAGTCATCCGAGAACTCCTTGGAGTTAAGACCGGTGATTCTACAGCCGTAACAAGCAAGAGGTCGACGGTTTTTGACCCCGGAACATACCCGCATAGCTTCAGTCAGTATGGTAGACTGCTTTGTTAATGTGTTCGGATGTCTCTGGTCATCCTAGGACTCCCTGGAGTTATGATCTGTAGGTCTACGGCTGTTACAAGGACTCCCTGGAATGGTCCAGAACATAACAGCAATACAGTCTGCCATACTCACTGAATCTTTGCGGTTATGATGCGCGGTTAAAAATCATTGACCTTTTTCTTGTTACAGTGACCCAAATATCTAAACTCCAGGGAGTCCTAGGATGACCCAGGCCATCCTAACACATTAGCAAAGTAGTCTACCACACTCACTGAAGCTATGCGGGTATGTTCTGTTGTCAAAACCGGTCAACATTTTGCTTGTTACGGTAGTAGACCCACAGATCTTAACTCCAGGGAGTCCTAGGAGAACCCAGGACACTCCAACACATCAGCATAGTAGTCTACCATACTCACTGAAGCCATGCGGGTATGATCCGTGGTCAAAAACCGCCGACATCTTGCTTGTTACGGCGGTAGACTCACCGGTTAACTCCAAGGAGTTCTCGGATGACTCAGACCATCCCAATAAGTTGTTACAACATTGCACTGAAGCCTTCCATACTCACTGAAGCAGTCTGGGTTGGATCCGGTTTCAAAACCTTGAAGTTTTGACCTGTTTCTATGGGATGCCTCTTGCACAAACGGTTCAAACGGATAAAAACAAGAGAAATCATGTTTCAATCATGCTAAGACATATCAGAACTCATATTTTTTGCTGATACGCGTCGAATGAAGTCAAGAAAATCGAAATCCATAATAAAACAGAGATTTTATAAATAATTTTAGAAATAGCAAAAATTCGATTTTTTGTGCATTTTAACCAAAAATGCTCAAACTTCAACAGCATGTAACTTTTGAACCCCGGGGTTTAGAGAGTTGGTCCAGAAGACTTTTTTTCATGTCTCGGCGAGATCTTTCGAACAAAGTTGGTCCCGTTCGTGTACATCCTTGGACCAGCTCCCATACAAATTTGCCCATTCTCCTTTGATTATTTCAAGACTTTGTGTTATAATTTTCGAAATGAATGAAAAAAATACCGATCGTTTGTTACCCATATTATCAAAAACTTAAATTTTGAGATTTTTTTTCGTTCCGATCGTTTGATACCCATATTGTGAAAATATTTAGTATATTTTTCAAAAATACGTAGTTTTATGAAATTTTTTAGTATTTTCAAATATAAAACTACTTTCGAAATGTATGAAAAATCCCGATCATTCGATACCCATATTGCAATAACAAAAATTTTTAGTATTTTTTCTAGAAACATTGTATTTTCAAAATACAGGAAAAATACCGTTAACGAGAGTAATATTGATAGGATTTAAATTGATTTTTCAAACGGTGTACAAGTTTCAAGTATGTTTTTTTCAATAGTTTCGATGAATTAAATTATTTCCCAACTACATGACTTTGGAATTTGCGGTTTTTCTTACATAAGTGTACAAATTGAATTGAATGCTAGAACTAAAACTAGAAGATAAGTAACTTTTTTTTTTAACTTGAAAAAATTACAATTAAATGTTTATTTGACTTTGTTTTGGCAGTGAGATTTTTAAAGCCATTTTGATCGACTTAATTTTTTCTCATAAGCTTCAACATTTTATTTGAATTATAAATCTTATCAACTGAAAACATGCTAAATAGATTTTTTCTGCGTTGATAACCATTTTAAGCATGTTTGGGCTTATTCAAAAGAATTGGAATTTATGGGAATTTCCTATGTACAGAATAAAAAAAAGTTCGTCAAAACATTGGCATTTGATATCCCCTGAACAGAAAATAAAAAAGAAATAAAAATAGCGTTTTTTTTGCAAATCAAGTTTAAGTGACGAACATTGAAATTAAAAATTACCAGCAAACCTAAATTTGAAACTTAAATCTTTAGTTTTCTTAATTTGCATTAAAATATTTTGTATTGAAAATGTCTTTTAGTTAGAAGATATTTTAAAATTTAATGTCTAAAACACTTAGAGTTTAGAATTTTAAAATCTTTTTTATCCGTTCTTAGTGTAACACTGTCCAAATAATTCGATAATGCAGAACATTATCCAATAACAACTTATTTTCATTGACACTTTGAGAATATTTAAGTGTCAAGGTGTTCGTAATTTTGTTCATTTATCCTTTAAATCCTTTTTTTAAAATTTTGCTTAAATATCGTCATCTCATCAACATCCCCTCGATTTATGGTTGAAAAAATCTATGTATCCGCAAGTATTTTTTAATTATTCATGTATGCCTTTAATATTATTTTATTAACATTTTAAAAAGAAAAATAAATAGCAGAAAATCTTAATAATTGAAAAAATCCAGAAATAGTTGTCGCAATTTACCTTTAACATTATAAATGCATACAAGTTCTCATGTACAGATATTTTTTATGATTCCATCAACCCCAAATAAATTTTGCATCGCCACCACAAACAAGATAATCGCCAAACCGTCTGATTGACATCCAACTTTCAACAGCTTGTCGAACGGGATGATTCAGTTTGGTTTCACTTTCAACTCACTCACCCCGAAAAAAAAAACTCGCAATCTTCAACTTGCTTAACGATGCGCCATCAGATTGCATCCTTTGCGCAAAGTTTTCCCAGGGACCATGCGAAAATTTCCATCTTTTCGATCCATTTCGGAAACTTCCCTCTCCTCGAAACAACCCAGTTTGTGCGACCAATCCCTTCATTTCGAGCAGCGGCGGAAATTCGGGACTGACAGAAAATGAAGCAGGGGAAACTTTTGATCAAATTGAAAAACCGTCGCCCAAAAATAGTTGGCGTCTTTGGTGCCAAACTTTGGCTCAAAAGATCGCCAAACGGGAGGACAGTCTCTTTTTGGGGTGGGGGTCGCCAAATCTAATCGAGCACAAACTTTAATCAGTGGCAGAATCTTTGGCGCATTTTTCATCCGGAAAAGTTTTTCCCTTATTTTCATTTTGGATCTTTTTTTGATTGTGAGTGCGAGGGAAAGGGGACATTTTTGGTTAAAATTAGTGTTTAAAGGGATCGTTTTGGGTTGATAGCGGAAATTAGATTTGGCTTTGAATTGAACTTAAGTCATCTGTTTTTCGTCGGCATGCCAACCAAGCATTAATGTTGCAGAATTGGACTCATCAATTTCATCATTACATTATTTTCATTTTATCTATTAAAAGCTTCTATTCCGAATCCATAAAAGCTTGACTTATTGCCGTCATCATCTGCCTAAGGTACCGCATAATCACGGTGAGATTGTTTTTTACGGAGCCTCTCTAAAAAAACAGGTTTTTTGCCCATTTTCCGTCATCCAGATCGTCCATCTTTCAGCCAGTGGAGTCCGTCGTCGGGCAATCCCGCTAATCACCATCAATCTTGTACCCATAAACCGAACAAAACCGGGAGGGCAGATGACGAAAAAGTGGCCCTTGCAAACGGAAAATCCCCTCGGAAAATTACCTCGGTCAGCCACTTTGAATTATTGAAAAATGCCACCCCCTTTCCCCTCTACTTTTTTCCGGAATTCCCTCTTTTCTTGGTCCCGTCATCCAGCCCAGCTGAACAAATCAATTTGTCTTGAACCGTTCTATAATTTGCTTTCGGAGCATTTTCTTTCCAATTTTCCTTTCTACTCTACTCTTATATGGAGTGACGATTGGATTTTCCTTGGTTTCAAGACAAAAAAAGAACAAAAAAAAAGATCTTGAAAAGGTCGATGAGTTTGATCCCTCGGAGTTCTACCTCAAGTCTCCGTTCGTCCATCAACATCAGAACAGAAGATATTGTCGAATAGTGCTTTGGACAGTTCAATCTGGGCACTGTCTGTCCCGAAGCCAGTTAGGGAAAGGGGATGGAATGTTAGTACCGAACGATTCCTTTGACATTTGGCTCTGTTTGAGGCTTCCGAGAATTGTTATTTCATCATTTCCATCACCATTCAAGGCATATGTGTGGATTATTTCCCCTAAGAAAAGTTCGCCCATTTGTTCACAGCATAATTGGGAAAGGCAAATTTGGGTGCTATCAAAACAAGTTCGCTGAACATGGTGCCGCTCCTCGTAGGAATTCGAGGAACCACCTGGTATAAGACTTCACCGGAGTTCGAAGAATGAGCGCGAGCGTTTTCTTTACCGCGGAAAGGAAAATATTTACGCAGAGAGCAAGGCTTTCGGTTAAGCTCTATTGAAATGAAATTAAAATGAAAATGCGCGGGAAAATCAAACGATGCGCGAGCTTGTGGTGGGTTTTGTGAGCTAATAATGGATTTTCGAATGTAACGTTTCCAGTGGGAAGTGGTCCATGTGTGTAAACGAGTTCAGAGGTAATACGCAATAGATTCTACGTATTAAGGCATCATCCGTAAAGTACTGTTCAGAAAAATGGGTTCACGGAAAAGAAATTTGCCGATATTTAAATAAACTTTTTTTTCACAAAAAATCAATTTCCCAACAACTTTCAACTTTCGAGCCAAAGAAGAGGATTGTTTTTGCCAAGATATGATTCTTTGAAAAAAAAAAAAGAAAAATGGGTTAATAAATACATGTTTTTTTGAAAACATGGGAATATCTGTTTTTTTTTAAATATTATTTCAGAAACTATTTTTGTAATAGCTAATGGATCTTGAAAATTTCAGTTTCTGGTAGGTTAATATTAGAAAATTTGTATCCTTTGAAAGATCTTTTGTTTTATTTTATGTCTTCGGTAAAGTTGTAGCCTTTAAAAAAAAGTGCACGAAAAAAATGCTGGTTTTTTACAAAAAAATAATTTTCAGTGATTCATATTAGGCCGATGCAAATATTTAAAAAAGTTTTTGTCCCTCGGCCCTGGCCGAGGTCAAGGGGGGGGGGCAAAAAAATAAAAATTTTAATAACAAGCCATAGTCTTCACATTTAAATGGAAAAAAAGTGTTTTAAAATGCATTTTACACTAGTTCAGTTGTTTTGCAATCATTAGTTTTCAAAAAATCTAAGATCTGTCAAAAACAAAAATTGTATCAAAAAAAAAGATTTTGCATCGAAAATTTTCAAAAAATCTTAAGATTTTTTAATAAATCCAAACATGCTCAAAATGATTTTAAACGCAAGAGAATGTATTTTAATTTGATTTCAGCTGGTTGCACTTGAATTTTCATTGAAATTTTGAAGTTTATTGTAAAAATATTTTTTTTGCCCCCTGATTTTTCGGGCCAATTTTGAAGGGGGGGGGGGAGGCGGGTGACAAAAACTTTTAAAAATAATTTTACCTACCTTAGTTAATTTTTGAAATTTTTCTACATGTTTTATGCAAAAAACCAACAAAAATGTATGCCTCCAAGTTAAAAAATTTGAAAAAAGTTGTGAAAGGAAATATAAATCTCACAATTTTTTTTTCAATTCATGATTTTTGAAACATTGATAGAATTTAACATGTTCATCCAAATAGCAAACTAGAGCCAAACCTTTTAATATTTAACCCTTCAGAAATGATAGTCTTGATTAAAAAAAATCAAAGCATTGCTTTCAAAAAGATCTGAAAATCTGAAAAATGAATGTCTCATATTCTAACATTGAAAATCGGACCATTAGTTGCTGAGATATCGATATTTGAAATTGGAGGGTTGTTTGGGTGAGACAAAAACAATTTTCAACCAGTGGTCCAATCTTCAATGCTTCTTAGACGAAATTGTAAGAAATTTTGTGATCATCTCGAAAAAAAATATTTTCGAGAATGGACAATCATAAAAACTATTTAAAAAAATAAAAAAAAAACTAATTTTTCGGACAGCATTGAATCAAAAACAATGGTTAAGTACTTTTTGATTGCAAATTTGATTTAACATAAAATAATTAGGTCAAAATTTTGTAAGTACAAGATTTAATTTTTTCACAAAAAAAAAATCAAAAAAATCTAAAAAATCAAAATCTGTCGGCAAAATTTTGGTCGATACATCTGAATTTCAAAAAATTAAAAATACAGATTTTGTAAAATTGAATTTCTGTGAAAAAAGTTACCATTTTTCTGAATATCTGAATATTGAAGTACCTATTTTTTCTGAATATTTTACTATCAACTGTATACGCGCTGGGTCCTTGTCCATTTGACAAGGGTTCAGAAGTTCTAAATAACGTTTGAATCCGATTGGTCCAAACGTTCTTCAGGGCGGGGCTTGTCGATAAAGCAGAAGTACCTCGCGCTCGGCTAGCCAGCGTAGAAATGGGTCACCGAAGCTCGGCAGAGCTAACACCTTCCAAATGCCTATGCGAGTTATTTGCATGTAAAGAATGTAGATCTATAAATACATGGAAACAACTCAATTTGTAAGAAGTGACCGCGTGGTCCCGTTTGGTTGGTTGCACACACACACACACACACCTATTTTTTCTGAATATTCCTCATCAATACCTACAACTTTGTCCAAGACACCAAATCAATCCAAAAATTCCTTAAACAGTTACAGATTTTCGAATATTTACGTACCATGTTTATATGAACTGCTGCCAAAAATGTATGGAGGCTTGTAAGGGTGAACCAATTACACAATATGGCTTCTTTGTAGAGGGTGACGATTCTCGAGATTTTCAATTTCCCGGGAATCGAGAGTTGAATTTTGCAATTTCCCGGGAATTCCCGGGACCCGGGAGTTTTTTTTAACTATGCCAATAGTGCCAATCTTTATAAAGAAAAGTAATTAATGTGTTTCTTTTCAATGTATTTAGATACAATTAATTTATACTTTTTCAATAAAACGTTAATTACTAGCCTCGTTATTTTCGGGAACTGTCTACCTTAATTTTTTTCTGAATCTGCAAATACAAGATCGCTTTTTTATTTTTTTTGGACTCATAATTGCAGTTTAAAATGTTTACGAATCTTAATTCGTACTAAGTGATTTTTCAAAAGTTGCACAAACTTGTTTGTAGATTTTTGTGATGTAAAAAAAAGCTAATATATAATTTTCCAGTATCGGGATTTTTGCAATATGATAAATAACGACTCAAAACAACAATTTAAAATTGTTTTTTTTTCTTTTTAATGTCAACTGTAAATATTAATTGACGAAATAGTTATTAGGAAAATCAGAATGTTCAAATGTGGCGGATCTTAACTTTATAAAGATTGCCAGATTTTTTTTTAAATTAATAATGAGGTTGATGCGAAACACAAAACAATTTATTGACATCGAAAAAGAAAAAAAAAACCTTAGCATTACCAAAAAAAAAAACTAGATTGAGAGGATTGCTATGCTCGAGAGAGGATATCTGGAGTTTTTTTTTGAAAAGGACCAATAAACAAAATTTTCAGTTTTTGCTTTTTGGGTGTTTTTAAAACCGCCTTGAGTCAGAGGTATTAAAAAACACCCACAAAGCAAAAATTGAAAATTTGGTTTATTGGTCCTTTTCAAAAAAAACTCCAGATATGTAAATTATACTTATCTTGAAAAGGCTTTTCCTCTTTGAAATAATAATAATTAGAAACAATAACTGCTAAGTATGTTTAAGTTAAAATTTAAACTTTCTGAATAAGAAGATTAGAGATGCATTGGTTTATTCAAACTTGAACACCGAATATTAAATTTAACATCCAATGACAAAAACAATTTCGAATTAGTTGATTAGCTGATTAGTTTATATAATTTTGCTACGATATTCATAAGCTTAAAATTTCCCGGGAGTCTCGACCAAATTTCCCGGGAATCGAGAGGTCCAAAAATGGTCGATTTCCCGGGAATTCCCGCTCGTCACCCTCTACTTCTTTGGTTATAGGTAAGGTTAGTGAAATTTCACGATTTCGCAGACAGCGTGAAATCCGCGAAATTTGGCTTTTTCCGCGAAATCCCGTGAATTTTTATGTTTGTGTGAAAATGTAAGGATTTTTCTTGTTTTTATCAAACTCAAAATGGAATAAAAATAATCTTATGAACTATTGTAGAATTAAGCGAGTGCAAACCCTGGTTTAATTACTAATATAGGGTTAGTTATATTTGACGATTTCGTGGACGGCGTAAAATTCGTTAAATTTATCAATTTTCTTAAATCATTTTTTAAATAACATTAACAACTTATTAAATATTCCATTCAAAAAGACCCTTTCATTAAACTTTATTAGTTTTCCATTAAAAAGCTTGAATATATATTTAAGTAAATCAAGTTGATATGAACCATTTGAAGAAATGTTCAGATTTTTTAGTTTTTTTTTAAATGAACTAAATTTAGCAATATTTTCATCGCCGTATTAAAAATTTTACTGCTATTGTATTGGAAGATATAGGTTTGGAAGAAATTTAAAGAATTAAGCTTTGTTTTATTCAAAATAAAATGAAGAGTATTTTTACAATTTAAAAACATATCAAATTTTCTTTTTGGGCCTGTTTAATTTTAACAATATTTGTTTATTTGGTTGGATGATTCCCGCGAAAGTAAAGCAAATATTACTTTTTTGGTTTCTTTTCTCATGTAGAATAACAATTTGTTAAAAATTATATTATTTTTGCACATTTAGTTTTTGAAAAGTGAGCTAAAACCCTTAAAAAAATATTTTCAATGGGCTAAATGTCGCAGAAAATTCAATTTATTTTACTTATTTTGATCGAAGAAGATTGTTAAAATCTTGCTTCGATATTAAATTCAATAAAATACAAAATGATATAACAGAGGCAAATTAGCGAAAACATTTAAATTTTATTAGTCGAATATTATTGAAGAATAATTTAGAGACATTTTAACATTTTTCAAGTACCGCGAAATTTACGTGAAATCTGGTGTTTTGATATTGGCCTTGTGATAGGGAAAGCGTTTACGTTTTGATTTAATTCAAATTCGTTAAATGTTGTAGTGATAGAAATCAGCATCAATAGTATTTTATGAAAATAAGATTATTTACACATCAACCATCAAGATTTTTGATAAAGACTTTTCAGTATCTTCAAAACTACGGGAACTATTGATATCATTTTAATTCATCCTCTGAAATACTGTCTCCAATGTTATTTACAAAAAAGTTTGAGTTTTTTTACAATCACAAGTTTGACAAATTTTGAATAAGAGGAATCCATCATTATAAACTTGTGTTTGATTTATGAGCTAGGTTTATCAACATCAAATATTTTTTGGTTATATTTTAAGACTGAATTTTCAATATTCAAGAATTAATCAAGCGTGACGTCATGGTCTCACGGACCCCCCCTCTCCCCCTTGTCACACTTTGTCACACTTGTGAAAACCCCCCCCCTCCCCCTTCCTATAGCGTGACGTACTTTATGGATGACGCCTTGCAACATTCACGACACTGATACTTTAAAATGCATTTTTTTATTGTTAGTCAAGAAAAATCAAACTGATGGTTGATTTTATACAAATTTCTGTAACAAACTTTAGAATTGAAAATTAGCTTTTGCATATAAAAATGCATTTACATGTTGCATGTTGAATCAAACTCAAGTGTTGAAAATTTGAATTCTCGAATTAGGGGTAAAACATATTGATTGCATCTGTGAAAAAGTAAAATTTTATGAGTAATTTTGTTTTAGAGTGTACCTTTATTTTACCAAGATGTCCTTATCTTTACCTACAACATCGGCAAGACACCAACTTTATTGAAAATCCGTTCCCATGACAAGGATTCCAAAATATTACGATACCATTTTTGTACAAACAGCTGTGAAATTTGTATGGAAACTTGTATGGACGATAGTCTCGCAAATTGGCTTTTTTGGTCATAGTGATGGCCTTCGCAAAGTTGAAAGCAAATAATTGAGAATTGTTTTTGTGATTTAACAAAAAACCAGAACTGATGTGTAAAAACATTTACAAAAAAAAAACATGATTACAAAAAGTGAAATGTTTAGTTTAAAACACATTTGAAGTAGGGTTCAGAATATAGTAGGTTATCTTCAATTTTGATAGTGGAAACCAAAATTCAACAAAATCCCATGAAAGTTCACACTTACTGACTTGACTTTAGTCATGTGACAATATCATCACGTCACAGTAAATACAATACTCAGAAAAAATGAAGTCCTCTAGCTTTTTGTTGTTGTTGATGTTGTCAGATTCCGCTCACAAAAAATAAACCAAAACCCTACCCCGATTGAAGGTCATGTCCGCCGCAAGGCTACTAAGACCGGATGGCCAAGCACGCCCGTCAAAATGTCACTTTTTGCCGTCATTTTGGAAACATTCCCTCCCGCTGCTGCTGTTCCTCCCACAAATGGAAACAAAGCTAACGAGACATTTTGACGTTTGGAGCGCGTGAATGAGTGAGTGGAGGTAGGATGTGCCGCCATACGGATGTTGATTGGAATTTTCCAGCAGTGGCAACAATCAAAGGCCATGTTTTTCCCTCCGACCACAGCCGGCGGCACAACCCGGCCAAATGCCGGGCTTCATTTGTGCGTGCGGTGGCTTGGAGAGGTGAAACAAGTTGCTTGGAAAAACAAACATGTACGCCGCGTTTGCCCACGCGGTTGAAGGGAGGATTGTTGGGAGTTTTTTTTTGTGGTGATGTTTTTGGATTTTTTTTCCACTTATAAAATTTTTTCAGCTAAAATTTCACAAAAATAAATACACTTTCCATGCCAAAACTGTTCGTGCTTCACAGAATAGCACAAACCATTGACGCTGATTTCCGCAAACCAATTCAGCTAAAATGAGATCGAAGCTCAGTCCACAGCCTAATTCAATTAAGATATGAATTATGTTTTAAATGTTTTTATATTGCTGGATGGATACAAAAGACTCTTCAAACAGTGAACTTTGCCGAAGACACGAAAGCGATAAGTAAATTCCTTCAAAAGATACGGATTTTTGAATTTTCACTTATCTTTTTTGTATGGACAGCTGCCATATTTGTATGAAAAAGAATAACTGGAGTTTTTTTTATTTTTTTTTGAAAAATGTCCAATAAACCAAATGTTACGTTTTTGCCTTTTTTGTGTTTTTTAAAACCCCTGACTCAAGGTGGTTTCAAAAACACTCAAAAAGCAAAAACTGGAAATTTGGTTTATTGAACTTTTTCAAAGAAAACTTCAGATATAGACAAACTAATGATGCAAAATGCCTTCTTTGGGCATACCGAAGGCAGCAAAAAAGTTTCAGCCGTATTGAAAATCTAATCTAATCTAATCTAATCAGACCCTAGCGCAGCCAATCTTTCGAATGGATCCCGGAGAGTGCCTTAGGTTAGATGACGCCTAGCACTCTTCTTGTCATTTATTAACATTTGTAGTGCGCCATTGCATTGAAAATGCATTGAAACATCACAAGCGTTAAAGCGGCCAGGCCTACTGCGTAAAGCCGTATCGCAGAGATGACTCGTAATTGGGTTGAGTTTGAGCACTGAGTGTTCGAACAACAACACAATTCTGAATCGACAGGGGAGGAAGAAGCGTGGGGACACACCACCATACGCTCCGAGATTGTTTGGTAGTATTCGTTGGGAGCACCATGCTAAGAAGGTCTGGTACTCCGGGATGCTAAGAAGGTTTGGTACTCTGGGATGGGACATTGTATTTCCACAAATGCCCTGGACTCTATTTGCTGTGGTTATAGCGCCACAACTCGCTCAAAGTTTCAGCCGTATTGAAAAATACAAAAATTAAAATGAAGAAAAAAAGGACGATTTTCGTAAAGAATTGCTCAGTGGAAAAAGTTATTTGTGAGTACCGAAGAAAAAATTAAGACTTGTTTATTAAATTTGGATTTTTCTTTAAATTTCCAAATAACAGAATCTGAAACTAAAATCATTTATTATTTTCAGTATTTTGAAGTTTTTGTATGGAGAGTTCCATGAAATTTCTGTGAAATGGAATTTTAACAATTTGTACAACTTTATGTGAACATTAATGAAATAAAAAAGTTGTTTAAAACCTTTGAAAGATTTGACAACAATAAAGTAATGCTGAAGTATCAAGAGTTTGATTCGTTCATTTTTGTTATATTTCATTAGGATCCGATAAAAATTGTTAAAAATATATATTTTTTTTCAATTTCGAGATTTTTTTTATTCAATAAAATATCCAGAATATGATTAAAATATCAAAAACAAGTTTTTTTCCTAAGTATAAATACCCGTCATCGACAAAGCATGCATGAAAATCTGATTTTGAGCTTCCATACGGCTTTTAACACATTTACATAACTTTTTTTTCAGAAGAGACCATCTCCCAGATTGCCATGCCCATTCCTCTGAATACACCATTCACCACAAATGTTTGTTAATGTTGTTTTTTTGTTCAAAATAGGGGAACTATACCCTTTCTCAGCCTATTTCTATTATCGGCCTATCAGCACTTTGATCATGAATTACAGCTTATATAAAGTGTTTTTGACTGTTCCAAAGTAATAAATAGCTCAAATAAAAGTGAGCAAGCAACTCTCGATTGTTGAAACATCTGAAAATGTTAATTTAATAGCAGAAACGGCAAAAGTGATGAGAATTGGTCGAACGGCTTAGTGTGATTAAAATGGGTATATTTCCCCTGATGGGTAATTTTTATGAGAACAAATAATGAAACTAAGAAATTATCTTTTGGTTATGGTTTATGGAGATTTTAAAATTCTTAAATTTTGTAATATTTAATACTTCAATTCTTATAAAAAAGGGTCTTATTTCTCTACGAATTTCAATTGTTTTATAAAATTTTCTTATCTTTTAAAAAGATGGAAGATCGCTAGAAGTTCATAGAAAAAATGTATCCTTTTGTGTATCTTCAAATATTTCCAAAAACAGGATTTTTTTTATAATTCGCAAAGATCCATGAAATCCTTATTTTTTCAATTTGTCTTCAAATTTCATGAAGCAGAAAAGTTTAACTCTATGAGTTCAAAAATTCTTTTTAAAATTTACCCTTCTTTGAAAATTGTTCAAGTCTCATGGAAAAGAAAAATTAATCTCAATAAATTTCATATGTCTTGTGAAACTAAAAATCTTAAATTTTCATGTGTCTTGTGTCGGATCGTTGTCAGGCGTGAAATGTAAAATTTCATGACGAACGACTTTATCGAAAACCGCAAAACGATCCGAGTTATCCCTGACGAGCTATCAGAGATTAAAAGAATACGTTTTTGTATGACATTTTTTTCATCGACTTTAACGGTCTAAAGCTACCCTTAAATTTTAACCGATTCGGTTCAAAATGTCCATAGGTACTTATTTTTACCTAATGAATCGAGCTAGTGGGTATCCCTGATTATTTTTTTTATTGTAATTTTTTCTATTGCCGAATCCAAAGTGTTGAAATGTGAAGTTTTGATAATATTTTGGCTGTAAAAGTTTATCTTACATAAACATAAATATTTCAGCTAATTTTATTTTATTTATCATAATACTAGTTGAATTTGTATGATTGCTTGGTTCAAAGAGATTTGGTTCTCCTTGAAAATATTTGCAAATATCTTGCATATATTAACTGCTTGGTAAAAAAATTGTTTTCAATTAATTAAACTAAAACTATTTAAAATTTGATTAAAACCAAAGTGAGATCGAATTATTATGTTTTTATAATTATACAT
This sequence comes from Culex quinquefasciatus, assembly GCF_015732765.1. Classification (NCBI taxonomy): domain Eukaryota; kingdom Metazoa; phylum Arthropoda; class Insecta; order Diptera; family Culicidae; genus Culex; species Culex quinquefasciatus. Next base: position 10,971,638 of record NC_051862.1, read on the forward strand.
TTCCCTAATACTAATTAACCCACACTCTCAACTTTTGCATACATAAAAGAGGGCTCTCATAAAGATAAGCGGGACGCTACTTTCGAAAAGCCATATTTTCTTTTGTATATGTTTTTCCGCGTCCTTCAAGAGTCGGCCCGTGAAAGCCCGGAAATTGGGAACTGTAAAAAAGGGCATCACCATTCGCGGTTTCCCTTGGGAGGATTATGACTTGGTGCTCAGGAGTGATGTCTTTGGTGGGTTTAGGGGGAGAGGGAAGTATCTGCTTTATTTTTATTTCCATACCGAATCCCTTGCACCTGTTTTGGGATTTATGATGGAAAACATAACTTGGGAAAAGGTAATGTTTATGCAAAATGGTTTCGCGAAGGTATTACAGGTGTAACCCGGGTTTGGGGTCGAATAAATTTGCACATTATTCAGTTGTAATGGTAATCAAGACTTTTTAAAATTATATCAAATTTGTTTAAATTTCACCAAAAAACTCACTTTCAAGAACGAGATCCACCATGTAATACATCTTCATCCGTTTTCGCTTGACTGGCGGTTACTTAGTTGGAAAAAAGGGTTTTACTACGAAGGAAAAGCGTCATCCAACAAAAAAACCCCGTAGTCAAACATCATCGCGTGTGGAATCATCTGCATCCGATGCGATGCGGTGTGTAACGGTTTGAATCGATGCAGGGGCGGGAAAAAAGAGCACGAACTTTTCAGACCACGAAGGATCATGGTTTGGGATCGGCGAAAAAAAGAGTGTTACATGGAGGACTGTGCGAGCAAAAAACAGCTCACGAAAGGATGGTTTAACTTGGAAGGTAAAGCAGCTGTCAGCAATTTGAAGAGGATTTTCCAGAACAATGCATTGGGTTACTATAGGATTCAATGGAAATCGATTCTTGAGAAGGAATGAGTTTAAAGAGTTGATCAGATTTTTTTATTCGAAATGATTTCATTTAAATACGTGTATTAATTTAAAATGTATTGAATTATAAGTTATTTTAAGACTAAAAAAACAATTTATTAACAACACAAAGGAACACTACTCAAACAAATTAATTTTGAAACATCCTTGAAGCGTTAATTTCGTGAAACAGATTTTCAATCTGTCATCACATAATCGAGTCAACACGATCTCGAAATCTTCTCAAAGGAGGACACAAAAAGTTCACACTGGTGCCATCGGAAAATATAATCAACTCATTAATATTCCACCACTTCATTTTTCAACCCCATCCCGCCACGGATCCACAGTCCTGCCGAGATTGAGAAGATGGCACTTTATTAGCAAACTGTTGTTGTTCGAGAAAACTTGCTTCAAAAGATTCAAACTTGAAAAGAATTTTCAATTAGATCACCACTTTCTTTGGTTCGAACTGTGAAGAATTCTCGAGGCGAAATGCTTCATTAGAGGCTTTCTTCTTGAGCTTTTTTGGACCCGCCTGCCCTGTCACCTTTCGAGGCAGGATTCCCCCCTCCAGCTTCAATAAGTGGGAAGAAAAACTGCTGAGCAGCCGGTTATTCCACAATGGCGCCCCGGGTAGATCAACAAGTTTTTCACAGCCTCGCCTCCACACAAAGCGTCGCTTGATGGTTATATTTTAGTCCGTTTGCCAGCGTAAGCAGTTTTCAGTTGGAGAGGGGAAGGAGCAGCTTTGAAAGCTTCCAAGTTCTAATTTGCATTTCAAATGAAAACCATATTGAACCGGGTGAGAATCTCACCCCCTCCCTTCTCTTTCTGTTCTAGCTTGTGGCAAGAATCAATAATGAATTACCCCCACTCTCTGCACACGTTCAACTTTAACAGTGATCGGATTAGGATGAGAACGGTGTTCTGCGCTGCAGTCAAGATTCTCAGTACTATTATGTGATTAAATTTGGTTCAACTTACCTAATGAATATTCAAAGAAAAACTAACGATTTGCTGTTCCTGTATAATTAATTATAAAGTTATTTGGATCATACTTTGGAAATGGCTTTATTATTTTTGAAAGTTTATAATTTATATTGAGCTCCCCGAAGTATTTTAAAAAACACATAAGGCTGCGACCAAATCTTTTTCTCTTGGTCTCACATTAAAGCTTAGGATGTCCCATTTACCAAACATACCTGGTATCCCAAAGATCAAGACTCAAATTTCAAAAGGGCCAATTATTTATTATTATGCCCTTTCGAAATGTAAGTCATGATTTTAAGAAATGTGAAAATATTGTTTTCGAATAGATCTGAAGTTTTACGAATGTTTCATATTCAAACATTGTAAATCGGACTATTAGTTGCTGAGATATCGACATTAGATAATGGTGGGTTGTTTGGGTGAGACTTAGAAAACATCAATTTTCCTATTTATAAATCTTCGCATGGTAATATCTCAGTCGTTTTAACAAAGTTCATCAAGCAAAATATTGAGATTTTTTTTCTATTCAGCTATTCAATTTTTTTTTCAAAGGTGGGCAAACATGTGCACTGATTTAAAAAAAATGAAAAACTGCAACATTTTTGAAAAACTTTAGGGACGACATTCGAAAGAAACGACGACTGTTGGTATCCAACTGATCCACGACATATACATAACAATAATTTTTGAAAAAGTTACCAATTTTTAGGTAACAACTTGCTATGACTTGAAAACGGTGCACTTTATCAAAATTTCACTGAAGCACATTTTGATTGCAAATTTGATTTTACATCGAATAATGAAATTGCTAAATGTTTGCGACCAATATTTTGATTTTTTGAAAAAACATCAACAATTCATAACTCGGTCAAAGATTTTTTGCACATTCTGGAAATTTCTGAAAAGTTCAATTAAATATCAAAAATCACCAATTTGTTTTTATCGTGCATATTTTTTCAGTGTAGCCCTTATCAATTCCTACAACATTGCCGAAGATATCAAATTTTCCAAAAAATCCTTCAAAAGATACAGATTTTTGAATTTTCATACATCATTTTTGTATGGACAGCTGCCAAATTTGTAATGAAAATACCGAAGGCACCAAAAAAGTTTAAGTAGGATAAAAAAAAAAAATAAAATAATAAAAATTGAATGATCTGAATCTCAGAGAATTGCTCTATTGTCAAATCTAGTTCTTTTGCAACTGGAGTGACAGATTTGATTAATTTTTATCAAAAGTAAGGAGTTTTTTTTGGAACAAAATACATTTGAAAAATTTGAATTTCAGTATGCATATTTAAATAACAAGCCAATGTTCTCACATTTGCATGGAAAAAGTGTTTGAAATTCATTTTATATTTGTTCAGTTGTTTTGAAATCCTTAATTTTCAAAAAATGAAAGATTTCACGAAAACACAAATTTTAGTTAATTTTCAAAAAATGAAAGATTTGACGAAAACACAAATTTTAGTTAATTTTCAAAAAATGAAAGATTTGACGAAAACACAAATTTTAGTGAAAAAAAACTTAGACATCGAAAATTTTCAAAAATTCATCAGATTTTTAAATCAATTCAAACATGGTAAAAGTGATTCTTAACACAGGAAACACATTTTAAATTGACTTGATTTTCATTGAAATTTTGAGGGTTTTTAAAAGAATAAGGAAATTATTTTATTAGAATTATAAAAAAAAAACTCAGTAGGCGGTGTTTATCGTTTAAATGGGAATTAAATTCTGAAATTTTGGAGAAAGTCACTATTAATTCTACGAAATTGAGTTTATATCTGCTTATATTGAACCAAGATAGGTATTTTTTTTTTTATTTTTTATGATTTGGCAGAAGATTGAAAAAATAATGTTGGGAACCTTTTGGGTAATAAATACACCCAGAACTGGGCATCGGCATACGAGAGGATAAAGAGCACGATTCGGTAGTAAAATGGTACTGTGTGCGGACTGAGAGGATAAATCCCGAAATTACCGAGAGTACTTTACTCATGGTTCATTTCCAAAAAAGTTCATCTATCAAAAAAAAAGTACCGGTACCGAGACTCGAACCCAAGGCCTTCGGCATATTGAACCGTGCCTTTGCCGTATGGGCCACCATGGTTCGGTGACTTAGTGGCGGTCGTTTGTCCATATAAGCCACTCATAGGATGAACTGTTCCAATGAACGAATGAACACGCGAGAGGACTATACTCTCGCAATATAGCACTTTCCTCACGTTTCTTTTCGTGAGGACTATCCCCTCGTTCTTTAACTTTGGGTGTAGTTTTAAATGAAATACTCTAAGTTTAGCAATGTTTTAAGCATTAATTTGTATCCGGGCAATCGGTTGTTGTATTTTCATGACAAATTGTACGAAGAAACGATTTTTATTCGGTTGTTTTGAGGTTTCCAGCTTGGATTTTGGGGTTATTTCAAAGAAAGCTAGAAATCTGGTAAATTTGGGTTGGAAACTTTTTATTTTAGGTCAAATATGTAATTTAAAGTCGCTTGAGGCACTTTCTTAAGAAATTTGATGGATATGAACATGAACCCGTCGATTTCCATCCACTTTTTTGAAGAAAAATCCTATGAAATCGAAAAAAAATCTTCAAAAAAAAGTTGCTCTAGACTCCCCGACGAAATATTTCGCCGGACCCCGCAAAAAGTCGGGAAAGAGTCTTCTTTCATGGTGCCAAATATCAGACTTGCCAAATTATTTATCTTAACTTTGTTCTAGGAAACACACCGTGACAGCGGATAAAACTAAAACAAACAGGAAAATTGTCCCATTTTCAATTTATAATTTGATTATTTCAATTTTTTTGATATCCTCGAACAAAAATATATGAAAATTTCAATGGCTTACTCACAAATCATCAGAAAAAGTAAAAAAAAAACTCCCAGCCACACAAAAAAGTTGGAACGGTAACTTCAACTCGCTGGTTCTCGGACATAACTCAACCACTCAAGATTTTTTTCCAAGTGATTTTTAAAGATGTCTAGATAACTCTAAAACTTTGCAGTACTCGATTTGACCAAATCTGTAATTTTTGCACATAATTGAAAAAGTCGCCCAAATTTTTCGGAGGCAAGCGCGACAAAAAATGCTGGAACGATGTTTTTTTTGCAAAAAATAGAGATTTCTCTTGAGATTTCTACATTAAATTTTCAAAAGGTCCTATTTGTATAGCCATAAGCGGGTTAGCTGAAAATTTATTCTAGATTTGATCAAATCGAGTTCTGCAATGTTCTAATTAAGAAAAGTTCTGTATCATCTAGACATCCTTACTTATCACTGTAAAAAAGGATTGCTTAGATTGATTGAGTTATGCTCAAGAACCAGCTGGCCGTTCCAACTTTTTTGGAGGCTTGGGCAACCGTTAAGCTTGACATGCGTTGGATGTTCCAGTGTTAAAAACTGCTGCAATTTTGCGATAACAGCAAAATAACAAAATTTAAAATTCTGCGTGGAGAAAAAAAACCGTTCGAAAATTCGAAATCACGAAATAGGGAACAGTATGGTAATCCACGGTACAACCATGAACACGTTTTATAAACTTATTGCAAATTGTGAACTCGAAGAAGCCTTAGCTTCAATAAATATTTGTGATGTTCTTATCATAAAAATGGCAAATCTTCAATTCTAGAAAATTTCAAATTTTCAGCAGAAACGTTAACGATCAATCGTTAAATTCTGTTCTCTAAAACTCGTTGGCTTAGTTCCTCCATCGCCCATGCACCATTCAAATATCTCGAAAACCAGCTTCCAACCCAAATCGTAAAATCCGATTATTTATTGCTGATTTGATGGGGTTTTCCGGACACTTGCAGTGATAAAACTGTGAAACACCCACACACACACCTAATTGGAAAACGCTTACAAATTCCTTCGCAGTGTCTCGAGCTCGGATGTTTGCAGTAATTCCGTTTGCTCGTTTTCCGATAAGCACACTTTGCATCATGCCCGAGTTTCGTGAGCCGGATTACTTCCGCTCCAGTCATTCGTGGGTGGCGTCGTTTTGCATATCATCGTCTCCGAGTGGCGCGTCTTAGACTGTCACATGTACTCGTTGTAATGCATACGTGCGCAAAGCAAACACATACACAATTTACACAAAGTGGAAAATTGCCTAGCGAATCGTTTCTCCTCGTAACGCATCGTTAGGCGCAGGTTAATTCTTGGGAAGTTTTCACTTCCAGGCACAAGCGAGCGAGCATCGATCGACGTGAGGGGCTTTCTTAACCCTTGATGAGTCAAAACAACTTCAAATGAGCAAAGTTTAGCTAAGTGACACAACAAGTTAAGGGTTAAGAAGACCTCTGTACTTCCCAAGAAGGACTTGAGCAGCAGCAGTGGCAGCAGGCTCGACGACCTTGGAGCGCTGGCAGTAAATTAAATTATGTGTGCAAAATGGTGTGCAAAATACACACACCAATACCAACACCAAGGCGCACATTCGCACTGTGGTGGCACTTTGATTGATGGTGGGTACCACCCACCACCCACTGCACCTCCCCCACCCTCGGGAAAAGTTCCCTCTTGCAGAAACAAAAGCCTCCAAGTCGTCAGCACGCCGTAAAAACAAATGAGGCTACCAGTAATTTATCGTCCTGGAAGGTGGCTCTGGGAGGATGCTGACGATGCTGCTGCTGCTTAGTTTAGAAGAGCAAACAGCATTAACGGCAGCCTCAGACGAGCAGTATGTTTAGCCATATTCGCTCGAGGTTCTTATGAGGCGGTGCACAGTGGGCGAAATGGGACCCAAAATCGGACTTAATTGAACGCGGCTGATTCCCTGGTATGAAAAATAGTGTTTCTTATGTAAAAAAATCCGGGGAATCGATTGGTGATGGTTTCATCCACCGCACGAAACGGCAAAGGGTCCGTTTTGCCCAAATACCCCATTTTTAACATTTTTTTGAAAATCGGTCTGTATTTAGAGCGGAGAGCATCAAAATGCACTTAACTTATGTGAAAATGTCCCAGGAATCCAGTAAAAATAACCACTTGCCCCGCAAAAATCATCTATGGTCCATTTAACCCCAATCTCGCTATAAAAGCATTTTAGGCCGTTTTCAAATGTTAGGTCAGATTTTAAAAATCTGAAAATATTTTTATCGTAAAGATCAGACAATTTTACCCAAGAATGACGATTTGCACTTAATTGTTTGACACATTTATGTTGATGTAAAAATTAAACTGAATAAAAAGATTGAAGAATCAGTTTTGGGCCAATTTTCTCAAACGCAGAATAAACTGTCTTTTACATAATTTTTATTTTGATCAACATAAATGTGTTAAACTATCAAGTGCAAATCGTCATTCTTATGTAAAATTGTCTGATCTTTACGATAAAAATATTTTCAGATTTTTAAATTCTGACCTAACATTTGAAAATGGCCTAAAATGCTTTTATAGCGAAATTGGGGTTAAAAGACCATAGATGATTTTTGCGGTGCAAGTGGTTATTTTTACTGGATTCCTGGGACATTTTCACATAAGTTAAGTGCATTTTGGATGGCCGCATAAAGCTTCCGCTCTAAATACAGACCGATTTTAAAGAAAAAATGTAAAAAAATGGGGAATTGGGGCAAAATGGACTCTTTGCCGTTTCGTGCGGTGGATGAAACCATCACCAATCGATTCCCCGGATTTTTTTACATAAGAAACACTATTTTTCAAACCAGGGAATCAGCCGCGTTCAATTAAGTCCGATTTTGGGTTCCATTTCGCCCACTGTTCGGTGGGGGAAACGAAGGGGGGTCAGGTCACTTTGGGAGGATAATGATGACGAGGATTTTCAATGAAGTGAAAATTTGCTCGCCGGCAAAAGCCGGCGTGTTTGCTAATTACAAACTTTTGATGAGTTATTTCGATTATGGGTTGGGAAATTCGTGGAATCGATTTCAAGTTTGAACAATCGAAGTTTTTACCGGTCCAGAATCAAACAAAAATTTATTTGTCTAAAGTCATTAGATAAAGATCTGGGTAATTCTCTACTAACTTTTTTGATATCACGTGACGGAGGGGCGGTACGACCCCTTGCATTTTTGAACATGCGAAAAAAGAGGTGTTTTTCAATAATTTGCGGCCTGAAACGGTAATGAGATAGAAATTTGGTGTCAAAGGGACTTTTGTGTAAAATTAGACGCCCGATTTGATGTCATTTTATGGGAAATTTAATGTACTTTTCGAATCTACATTGACCCAGAAGGGTTTTTTTTTTTCATTTAGAACAAAACTTTTCATTTTCAAATTTAGTGTTTTTTTCTAACTTTGCAGGGTTATTTTTAAGAGTGTAACAATGTTCTACAATGTTGTAGAGCAGACAAATACAAAAATTTGATATAAAATTATAAGGGGTTTGCTTATAAACATCACGAGTTATCGCGATTATTCTTGCTCTTTGTTTTTGTTTTTTGTTTTTTGTTTTTTGTTTTTTGTTTTTTGTTTTTTGTTTTTTGTTTTTTGTTTTTTGTGTTTTGTTTTTTGTTTTTTGTTTTTTGTTTTTTGTTTTTTGTTTTTTGTTTTTTGTTTTTGTTTTTGTTTTTGTTTTTGTTTTTTGTTTTTGTTTTTGTTTTTGTTTTTGTTTTTGTTTTTTGTTTTTTGTTTTTTGTTTTTGTTTTTGTTTTTGTTTTTTGTTTTTGTTTTTGTTTTTGTTTTTGTTTTTGTTTTTGTTTTTTGTTTTTGTTTTTGTTTTTTGTTTTTTGTTTTTTGTTTTTTGTTTTTTGTTTTTTGTTTTTTGTTTTTTGTTTTTTGTTTTTTGTTTTTTGTTTTTTGTTTTTTGTTTTTTGTTTTTTGTTTTTTGTTTTTTGTTTTTTGTTTTTTTTTGTTTTTTGTTTTTTTGGTTTTGGTTTGAGCAAACGATCTTTGTGAATAAAAAAAAAATTTGTATATTTATTTAGTTAACGGCGCAAAAACAATTAAAAATTCAATTGAAAACAAAACACAGCTGAAAAGCAAACAAACATTCCCGGCTGACACTGCTATTTCAGTTTCTGTGCGATTAAGCACCGTTTGGCACTTCATCGAACTCGTTTGCTTTGAATGTCGAGGTTTTTCACTACATAACTCTTCGTTGCGCTTTCCAATGACGAATGAGGCTGTTGAAAAATAGTGACACTACATAATATGGTTGCATCTATTTACACATTTTCCATTTCCAACAGCTGTTGAAAACATTTTGAAAATGGTCCAAAAAATAACATTTGTGTGAAAATGTTTCAAAAAATCTGGAAAGCACACCACAAAAAATCAAATTTTTTTAAAAGTTCATTTTTTAAACAATTCCCACATGCAACAAAATACATCCCATGTGTGCCTTTTGGTCACTAGCATCCGCTCAAAGTCAAGCCAGAACGGAAAATTAAATGGATTTCGCCACGAGCAGCGATTTTTGTTCTGCATTAATTTTCCGGGGAAATCATTTTAAAAGTGTTTCGGGGCACGTCACGATAACCAAACAACTCGTTTCGTCCCTTTTGTAGAGGGCAGTGATTTCAGTGCGAATGAAATAATTTACATTTTTTTAATTGAAGTGGGAGCACTTTTAATTAATAATGCAAAATGGTTGACTCTTTGTTTTTGAGCTTCCGGGTTTGTTTTTTGGTCCATTTAAGTTTTTGGATGTTTTCGTGTAATGAGTCGCTTTCGGGCAGTGGAAATTGGAAAATTAAGCTGAGGTAATGATGCCATTATCAGCACTTGGAAAGTACTTAATGGACTGTCCTTTTGAATTATTGAAACAAATTGGTTTTGAGAAGATATTTAAATAAGTGCTTATATTTTTGATCAATTAAAAAACCACATTCTTACATTTATTTGCAGAGATTTTCCATAAATTTTCTAAAAACCATCACTTCTCAACAAATGGGCTCCCTAATGGCGGCAGCAGATGGTATTCAAAGGTAAATTTTCTGTGCATTTGATTTAGATCTAAATTATACTTTCACTACAGACCTAAACCCAAAACAACCGAATGATTACTACCCTCCGACAAAACAATGAATACATTGCAGCTTAATTTTCCGTGGGAAAATGTAAATAGCACTCCCAAACGAAGAAATTTCCTCCCGCGGGTGTTTTGTCACATACCAACACCAACTTGCGCCGTCGTAAATCCCGTCTCTAATCACACAAACACACCCCGAACCGCAAAACTTTGCGTTACGAGAGAGAGAGAGAGTCTTGGCTCGACTCCTGGAACGAGCCCGCCCCCAAGAAGACATCCGGAACTTGACTAATTAACATTCCTGAGATAAGACCCGACTTCCTCGCCCACGCTCCCTCATTACGGTTTCAACAACATCCGACTAGAAGGTGGGGTGGTGAGGAGGAAAAGTTGTGACCACGAGCACCCTCAAGGACTGCGTGCGCTTCAAGTTGCAACGAGGACATATTTTACTTTAATGAAATGCACTGTTTTAAAGAAAATCTTGAAATTTGTGCTATTCAAGGTTGACCAAGACAATAAATATATTAAGCACTTTTTGTAAACTTTTTTTAATTTATCTTGTTATTTTTCAAACGTATCGAAAATAGAAAAAAAAACACTTTTAGTTTTACGGGATTCGAATTACAATATGCAATTTGTGAGCAGTGTTGCCAGCCAAAGCAGCTATCGACTTGGAAGCTAAACCAAACACCGCTAATGCATATGGATGATGATGCTGGCGGTGGCAAAGGAATGGTCTCTTTGTTTTGCTGGAAAATTGAAACGAAAGCAAAGGTTTTTAGTTACTATTTACCACGTATTGGCTCTTATTCAGCATTCGAGTTATAAAATGGAGCAAAGCTGTAGATTGACTGATTTTTGGTTTCAAGGATGTTTACGGGTTTCAAGGATATTAATTTCAATTTTTGCTGCTGCTCACCTCGAATGCAAAGGTATCAGAGGTGTGGCAGCCAACCGTGTTAGAAAAAACCCTTACTTCTGCTCAACCAAATGTTCTGAAATTTACAAACGAATCTTCGATATGCAGCACAATGAAAAAAAAAAAAAACGTTTTTCTCGTCAATCTGTAAACAACTCAATGCAGCCGTTTCAAGTGTTGTAACTGATCAAATGAGTGAAGTCAAAAGTGAGGTTAAATCGATTACAAGTGCTGTGGAGGCTTCACAAAAAAAAATGTGAGAAAAGTTTGATAAAATCACATTGGATTTAGAAAATAGATAATGATAAACTTAAACATGAACGGTCGCGGTCGTGCTAACTTGTCATATGAGCATTTTGGACCAAATTGAGTTAACAACACCATTTTGTCAGCTCACAAAATTCGACGTGCAATAAACTAGCACGACGGTGTCGAAATGGAAGATGAGTAATTCTCTGAATTTTCGGCAATCTGATTTTTTTTTTGCATTTCAAAATCTGGTAAAAACATTTTGGGTGCTTTCCGTGTGCCCAAATAAGCTATTTTGTATATGTTAGTCCATAAAATAATTGGCAGCATTTTTAAATTCTGTAGCTACTGGAGAAATGTCTAGATTAATTTGGTTTCTTGGGCGATTCGGCAGGTATGTTTAAGGACTGAACAAAAAGGAAATATTTTTCTTTATGCTGATTTAAAAATGCAATTTAAATGCAAAAAAATGAATGCAATTTTTTTATGTTTTATCTTTTTGTGGAGACATAAAATCCATCATTTCACAACATTCAAAATATGGGGTTAAACTCTGACTAAATTATGATTTCAAAAAAACAGCGATTTAATAAAAAAACTTTAATACAATAGTAATTTATGCAACAAGTTGCAAAAAGATGATTTTTTCAGCACGAGTCGTACATTTATCCAACGAGGTTCACCGAGTTGGATAAATACGAAGAGTGCTGAAAAAATCAAGTTTTGCAACGAGTTCCATACAACATTTTTTGTAATTCCAAAAAACACACACTGAGTGAAATTTTATGTCAAATTTTCATGTATTTTGTCAATCAATCGTTTAAATCAAAAAAATGTTGAAAAGTATTACTTTTCAGCATTTGTTTTGAAAAGGGTTACTATTCGATTCTGTTATTTTTGGTACAGCAAAGTAGGCTATTTCGTCGTTCAAGAATGACAGGAAAAGAAAGTAGTTTCACGACGGAATTGCAAAAATAAATTTTTCAATGCGAAATAAAATTTTCAATCAAGAAGTTCTTTAGTAAATATTTAGATAAATTGCACTGGTTTCAAATAAAAGCCATTTTAGGCAACTTCAAGAAAAAGCAGTTTTCGTTGTTTCATAAAAAAATTGTAATAACCAGTCCTAGTCCGAATATATGAATGTAAAAAAGCATTTTTAAGTGTATTTTAAACTAGTGCAGTTGTTTTTCAATCATTAGTTTTCAAAAATGTAATATTTGAATTTCAAAAGGAAAAAACCTCTTTGCGATACTAAAGATCGAAAATTTTCAAAAAATCAAATGATTTCAAAATTAACCCAAACATGTAAAAATTGATTCTATACGCAAGGTAATGCATTCAAAATTGATTTCAGCTGATTGCTTTTAAATTTTCATAGAATTTTTTTTTTACATTTTTTGCGCACTAATTTTTTGAGCCAAAACTTTAAATAAAATTTGTACCAGCTTTTTCCTTAAAAAAATGATCTAATTAAAACTTCCAAAACATTAGCTATCGGGCAAGGAGATGATTGGTGTGTACTTTTGTAGAAAGAATGTAGAAATTTAGTCAAATTTGAATTGAAAGAATGCAAAAATACATGCAAACAGAGTTAGTTATGAATCAATTGAATATGTTTGTATTTCTATGACTACACAACCAAAATTGTTAACACACATGGATAAGAGATTATCAGATTATCATTAAGAGATCTTAGTGAAATAACACAATAAGAGCTTTTCAAACAAAATACAAATGCTTCGAAAACAGAATGGCATCTGATGAATATATTGGACCAAAAATTATAAGATAAATAAATAAATGAAAAATGTCTACGCCATCGACGTAATTTGAAAAAATAAATTTCAAAAATATAAGCGTTTTGGAAATTATCCTACATTATAACAAATATTGAACAATAAATAAATTCATAAATTGTGTTAAATTTAAGATAATTCTTACTCCGAATTATCAGAAATGTTCGACTCCGGCTCTGACTTCGACTCCAGCTATTTGAGTTTTGATGACTCCGATTCCAACAAAAATAAAAAATAAACAGGAAAAATTAGATTTTCCTCATATGTCAAATAACTCAGTTTCTAATGTACACAATTACTTCAAAATTCAACATATGATATATTTTTTTTCTTACCTCATTGCAGCTTTAATAATACATCTACAAATTTGACATAAATATTCTTTTCAACATTTTCCACGTTTATCGAAAATCATGTTTTTTCTTCAAAAACTTATCAATACTGCCAAACGATTTTTGTCCAACTTGTGCCATAGCATAGCTAACATGTATGTCATTTGAACAGAGAAAATGTATGTTTGCTAATTTAATATGCAACCAACTCATCAAATTGAACTAAAATCGGGTCACAGAACTCTAATTTTCAGTTTAGAATTCGTAAATAAAAAAAGTTTGTTCATGATTTGGGTATCCGAAGTTCCATACAAACATTAAAATTAACCTCTGAAAATCGAAACTTCGGACAGTCAAGTTTGGACTGTATTCGCAAACCCATTTTGTAAAATCAACTTGCTGTATTGTATGGAGACTTGCATGGAAAAACTTTTGATAAAATCAAATGAAATTCTATTGCTTACCTTTCAGAAAATGTTGCTTCAAATCAAATAAATATTTTTACATTCAAAAAAGCAAAAAAGCTCACAAAAAGTTCAGCTCTTCCCTATCCCACCAAAGTTCACATGCTTCGTCAAAAAAGTTTAGCACCAAGTATGACCTTCCTTTTCACAGGACCATTCCAGCGTGCTCCAAAAGGATACTTATGTTTCGGTCCCACCCCATACTCTGCAAAACCACATTCATCGAAAGTGAAACACGATAGCTGCCATGTTTGGCAACTTTGACAGAGTAACAAAAAAAAAAAGCAAAGAAAAATATTAATCCACTTAGTGGATGTTTGATCCCAACAGATTTTTTTTTTTGATTAGTTGTTAAGTTTTGAACTTGTCATTTTTAGATTTTCATATCAGATAAAAAGTTGAACCCTTCTTAGAATTAATCATGAAATTCAAATCGTTTTCCTCGATCACAAAGGCCAAACTGAGTGGAATCTTACTTTCCAGGAAAAACTCTCATCACGCACAAGACACAAACCAGCGAATCCATTCGAGAAGCTCGTGTGGGAAATCCGTCGGATAAAGTTGAGCGCCACACACTCACACTGCGTATATCTTAAGAACAACAAACCTCTTTGGGGAAATAACGGCAAATCCGTGACGGCAACGGGCCCACCCGCGAGATGACATGTGGGCTTTCTGGTGGCCAAAGAAGACGTCGTCGACGTCGTTCAACCTGGCCGTTCCGTGGGTTTAGTTGGAGGGCCCGGAGAAAATCCTTACTCTGGAAAATTCCGAATTAGATGGAAAAAGACGGCACACACCCACACATGGTCGCAACTTTTTTTTTTTCATTCTGAAACAGACAAGATTCATTCGGAAGGGAGAATTCAAGAGGGTATCATCGTCGACGAAATGGGATTTTCCGTTCAATTATCGTTTCGGCTGAAAAGTTGAACAAGAGATTTGAGGGTGAAATTGTGCCATTTCAAGCCACTTGTTGGTCAAAGTTGAAGAGATTGAAGAAGTCTTCAGATCTGTTGATGTTTTTGGATCTGAACGTTAAATTTAAATTCAAAATCAAGTGGAAAAACGCGCTTTTTACTCTTTACTCTTTACTCTTTACTCTTTACTCTTTACTCTTAACTCTTTACTCTTTACTCTTTACTCTTTACTCTTTACTCTTTACTCTTTACTCTTTACTCTTTACTCTTTACTCTTTACTCTTTACTCTTTACTCTTTACTCTTTACTCTTTACTCTTTACTCTTTACTCTTTACTTTACTCTTTACTCTTTACTCTTTACCCTTTACTCTTTACTCTTTACTCTTTACTCTTTACTCTTTACTCTTTACTCTTTACTCTTTACTCTTTACTCTTTACTCTTTACTCTTTACTCTTTACTCTTTACTCTTTACTCTTTACTCTTTACTCTTTACTCTTTACTTTACTCTTTACTCTTTACTCTTTACTCTTTACTCTTTACTTTACTCTTTACTCTTTACTCTTTACTCTTTACTTTACTCTTTACTCTTTACTTTACTCTTTACTTTACTTTACTTTACTTTACTTTACTTTACTCTTTACTCTTTACTCTTTACTCTTTACTCTTTACTCTTTACTCTTTACTCTTTACTCTTTACTCTTTACTCTTTACTCTTTACTCTTTACTTTACTCTTTACTCTTTACTCTTTACTCTTTACTTTACTCTTTACTTTTACTCTTTACTCTTTACTCTTTACTCTTTACTTTACTCTTTACTCTTTACTCTTTACTCTTTACTCTTTACTCTTTACTCTTTACTCTTTACTCTTTACTCTTTACTCTTTACTCTTTACTCTTTACTCTTTACTCTTTACTCTTTACTCTTTACTTTTTACTCTTTACTCTTTACTCTTTACTCTTTACTCTTTACTCTTTACTCTTTTCTAAAAAAAACCAAACTCACTCGAATTTTTCAAACTAAATTCATAACCACATTTTCAATCAAAGCCCTCCCAGCCAGGAGGGGTTTAAAAACATCAAAACCCCATTCCTACATTTTCTGCGGTAATTGAATCAATTTACTCTGCCCAACCACTAAATGTCATGTACCGTGTGGTTACCCGGCCCGTACGTGACCTAATGATCACAGTCCGAGAGGTGGCGTCGAAAATAGACCGCAGCAGCAAAAATGTGGGTTTTTGGATCAAAAATTCCACCACCCAATAATTAGACAGTGTTGGAGTGGTGCTTCGTTGTATGATTGTGAGTGTGATTGTGGCATTGACGCACATTTCAACACACAGCCGATATTTAGTTTGGCTAATTAGGCTTTTGTACACTTGACATTTGGTGGGTTAGGTGGTGCACTTTTTGGTCATTTGAACAAAGCTGCGAAATTAGGTCGATTAAGTGTACGTAAAATTCGCTAATGGCAGGCATTTGTGGCACTCGGATGGGAGTCAAACATTTGTCAAGATTTACATGTGCAATTCTACTCAATTATTAGTCACAAATTTCTGTCACAATGTCTGTCACAATTTCTGTCAAAATATCTGTCACAATTTCTGCTACAATTTCTGCTACAATTTCTGTGACAATATCTGTCACAATTTCAGTCCCAATTTCCGTCACAATTTCTGTTACAATTTTGTGTCATAATTTCTGTCACAATTTCTGTCACAATTTCTGTAATAATTTCTGTAACAATTTCTGTCACAATTTCTGTCACAATTTCTTTCACAATTTCTGTCACAATTTCTGTCACAATTTCTGTCACAATTTCTGTCACAATTTCTGTCACAATTTCAGTCACAATTCACACAATTTCAATCTCAACATCTGTCACCATTTCAGTAACAGTTTCTATCGCAATATCTGTCACAATATCTGTCACAATTTCTATCACAATTTCGATTTCTTTCACAATTGGGTAATTCTCCGCCAACTCACACAGCAGTTGCCCCGACCCCTCTTCGATTTGCGTGAAACTTTGTCCTAAGGGGTAACTTTTGTCCCTGATCACGAATCCGAGGTCCGTTTTTTGATATCTCGTGACGGAGGGGCGGTACGACCCCTTCCATTTTTGAACATGCGAAAAAAGAGGTGTTTTTCAATAATTTGCAGCCTGAAACGGTGATGAGATAGAAATTTGGTGTCAAAGGACTTTTATGTAAAATTAGACGCCCGATTTGATGGCGTACTCAGAATTCCGAAAACGTATTTTCATCGAAAAACACTAAAAAGTTTTAAAAATTCTCCCATTTTCGTTACTCGACTGTAAAATTTTGGAACATGTCATTTTATGGGAAATTTAATGTACTTTTCGAATCTACATTGTTCATTTAGAACAAAATTTTTCATTTTAAAATTTCGTGTTTTTCTAACTTTGCAGGGTTATTTTTAGAGTGTAACAATGTTCTACAAAGTTGTAGAACAGACAATTACAAAAATTTTGATATATAGACATAAGGGGTTTGCTTATAAACATCACGAGTTATCGCGATTTTACGAAAAAAGTTTTGAAAAAGTTGGTCGTCATCGATCATGGCCGTTCATGGTCACCCGCGACAGACACGGACGACGAAACAAAGAGAAACGCAAAAAGTAACTTTTTCAAAACTTTTTTTCGTAAAATCGCGATAACTCGTGATGTTTATAAGCAAACCCCTTATGTCTATATATCAAAATTTTTGTAATTGTCTGCTCTACAACTTTGTAAAACATTGTTACACTCTAAAAAATAACCCTGCAAAGTTAGAAAAAACACGAAATTTTAAAATGAAAAATTTTGTTCTAAATGAAAAAATGACCCTTCTGGGACAATGTAGATTCGAAAAGTACATTAAATTTCCCATAAAATGACATGTTCCAAAATTTTTTACAGTCGAGTAACGGGAAATGGGAGAATTTTTAAAACTTTTTTAGTGTTTTTTTCGATGAAAAATACGTTTTTTCGGAATTCTGAGTACGCCATCAAATTGGGCGTCTAAATTTACATAAAAGTCCCTTTGACACCAAATTTCTATCTCATCACCGTTTCAGGCTGCAAATTATTGAAAAACACCTCTTTTTTCGCATGTTCAAAAATGGAAGGGGTCGTACCGCCCCTCCGTCACGAGATATCAAAAAACGGACCTCGGATTCGTGATCAGGGACAAAAGTTACCCCTTAGGACAAAGTTTCACGCAAATCGAAGAGGGGTCGGGGCAACTTTTCCCGATTTCGTGTGAGTTGGTAGAGAATTACCCAATTTCAATTTCATTCAAAGTTCATTTACAGCTTCTGTCACAATTTCTGTCATATTCCTGTCATAATTTCTTACACAATTTCGATCAAAGTTTTAGTCACAATTTCAGTCACAATTTCGGTCATAATTTCTTACACAATTTCGATCTCAATTTAAGTCTCAATTTCAGTCTTAATTTCAGTCTCGATTTCGTTCACATTTTCGATCACAATTTCAATATCAAATTCATCCACAATTTTAATATCAATTTCATTCACAATTTCAGTCACAATTTAAGACGCATTTTTAGTCACAATTTCTGTCACAGTTTCTGCCACAATTTCTGTCACTTTATCTTTCACAATTTCTGCCACAATTTCTGTCACAATATCTGTCACAATTTCTGTCACAATTTCTGTCACAATTTCAGTCACAATTTCTGTCAAAATTTCTGTCACAATTGCTGTAACAATTTTTGTTCAAATTTTTGTCACAATTTTTGTCACAATTTCAGTCACAATTTCTGTCACAATTTCTGTCACAATTTCAGTCACAATTTCAGTCACAATATCTGTCACAATTTCTGTCCCAATTTTCTCCCAATTTCTGTCCCAATTTCTGTTACAATTTCAGTCACAATTTCTGTCAAAATTTCTGTCACAATTTCTATCACAACTTCTGTAACAATTCTTGTACAAATTTTTGTCAGCATTTTTTTTTCACAATTTCAGTCACAATTTCGGTTACAATTTCTTACACAATTTTGGTCACAATTTAAGTCACAATTTCATTCTTAATTTCAGACTATATTTCATTCACAATTTCAATCTCAATTTCATTCATAATTTTAGTCACAATTTTAGTCACAATTCCTGTCATAATTTCTTAAACAATTTCGGTCACAATTTTAGTCACAATTTCAGTCAAAATTTCAGTTCAGTTGCAGTGACATTTGCAATGGCAGTTTCAGTGGCAGTTTCAGATCAGTTTCGATGCAGTTTCAGTGACAGTTTCAGTGTCAGTTTCAAGGCAGTTTCAGTGGCAGTTTCAGTGTCAGTTTAAAGGCAGTTTCGATGGCAGTTTCAGAGGCAGTTTCAGCGGCAAATTCAATGGCAGTTTCAGGACAGTTTCAGTGGTGGTTTCAGTGGCAGTTTAAAGGCATTTTCAGTTACAATTTCAGTCAAAATTTCTGTTCGGTTTGAGTAGATGTTTCAGGGACAGTTTTAGTGACAGTTTCATAGGCAGTATCATTGGCAGTTTTAGTAAACGTGTTTCAGTGGCAGTTTCAGTGGCAGTTTCAT
The DNA here is from genome assembly GCF_015732765.1 of Culex quinquefasciatus. Classification (NCBI taxonomy): domain Eukaryota; kingdom Metazoa; phylum Arthropoda; class Insecta; order Diptera; family Culicidae; genus Culex; species Culex quinquefasciatus. The sequence goes on from NC_051862.1 coordinate 10,990,730, forward strand.
TGGCAGATTAGGTGGCATTTTCAGTGGCAGTTTCAGTTTATTTCAGTAACAGTTTCTTTGGCAGTTTCAGGGCAGTTTCATTTACAGTTTCAGTCACAGGTTCAGTTGCAATTGCAGTCACAGTTTTAGTTCCAGTCTCTGTTTAATTTCTCGAGTTTCCCAAGACTCTGATTTCAATCAAAAGACGTCCTCCCAAGTTGATTTCGACATCAATGGAAAACTTGCGCGCGATTTAATAAAACTGCACCTTAATGAACGTGTCTCCCCGACGTGGTTTGATGAGATCGCGTGGTTGCCGCCGTTCGTGGTGCCACTTATTCCAACAGGTCCCCGCAAAAACTTTCACGCTCGACAATATGCATAAAGTTAAGGAAAGTGCCTTGCCAACCCTACCAGCAGACACTTGATTCTACTTGGTGTACTAGTGCGGTCTCATCAGCAGCTAGTCGAAGGCAGTAAAAAGTGTAATCTTGATCCTCGTGCAGCGGAAGAAACCATGATGAATAGCAAGCAACTATCACATTGCTGCCGTGGAAATCCAGTCCAAATGACAGAAAAATGTCAATCCTTATTTTTTTTCATAAATTAAGCATTCAAAAACATTTAACATTTTGAAACAAATGTTCAATTTCCCTCTCATTAATATTTTTGAAATTTTGAATAAAGCTTGTAACTAGTTAAGGTGGAAAATGCACCCAGAATCGCTGCTCATTTTCCTCCATTTCCCAGCGATAAAGTTTTCCACGGCTGCTTCCGCGTCTTCCTGAGCGTGAGAAAACGGATCTGATCATCGCAAGGACGAACCACGACGACGACGGCGGTGGCGTTCATGAGGATGATGATGATGCAGTAGAATAAATCACGTTATAATTTGCTAGTTGAAAATAAGGGCTGGACGTGAGCGGGTTTCCCTCCCAGCACGTAGGAAGAAGGGTGGTTGAGGGTTTTTTTTGTGAAAAAAGATGTGTAATTAACTTGTGAATAAAATGAGTTTGCGCTGTGTTGACGCCAGACAAACTTTACACCATCAACAGCATCATCATCATCGCGATCATCGTAGTTGTCTAGCGTTGGAGTTGGTTGGTTGGAAAGTGAAATTGCACTCCAAGTTGTGCAGTTTTTATTTGATGCGCTCTGGAAAATGTGTGCTTTTGACGGTTATGAGAAGAAATGCACACTTTGCAACCTGGAAAGCAAACATTGTGGTGAGGTTAATTTGCTCATAATGACACAATTAGAATGTGAGTTATGTTTGCTTGAAGAACTAGTAGCAAATAACACACAATCCAATCCAAGAATTCCAAATTCCTAAAATTTCATCACTCCCCGTTCGTAACACTGATTGACACCGAAACGGACGGATGAACTCCCCATACAAAACCAATAAATGTCATCGAGGATGAGCCTCCGGAATGAAGGTTCATCTCTAATCCAAGCCTTCGTTGTGTTGCTGGCTGTGGTTGTTTTATCAATAAATAAATCAACCCTGATAAACCTACGAGCCCCTTTCTAGCGAGTAACGAGGGTTGTCCCACCCTGATTGCCAATGTCGTCGTCATTTTGGGCTTTTCCGAGCTACGAAAGCTCGCCTGCAGGAGGATCAAAAGCACCGCGTGCAAGAAGGGGGAAAGAGTTCTGGGAATGATGAAGATGCTCCAAAGTAGATTTTTCCAAGTTGAAATGCGATATACAGCCTCTTCGTCACTTCCTCCCCGGGGTTGTCATGTCAAACCTTTTTCCTTGCCCTCGTGGAAGTCAAGCAAAAGCAAAGATTTCATTTGCTATCGAATGTTCCAAACTCTGGAAATAGAAAATCCCTTTTTATGTTTTCCATCATCGTAAAATGGGTTTTTCTTAGTGTTTTCCCGGGTAGGGTGTGTGTTTTCTCTTAGGAAGAAGGCAGAGAAGGAGCTCGCTTTAATGGATTTATCGGAATTCGAATGGTAGTGATTTGGTGGAATGCAATTTCTACCTCCCCCTCTTTTTGAGAAGCTTTTAGAAGTCCTGCTGAGACCTTGAACTCGAACAAGTTGCTTAATTGGAAAAAGAGTCGAGGATATTTTTTTTTTTTCATTAAAAAAAAACATCACAAAAATGTTGCAGCTGGGAAATTCCATGTACTGTCGCACTTGGGCGAAAATAATCTACATCACAGACAGGCAGACAGACACACTTATTTCTGAACTGTTGGCCATTTGCTCGACTGAGGGGTAGGGGGAATGTTCATGATAATGCAACCACCCAGCGAGAGAGAAAACATGTGTCTGACACATTCCGTTTGATATATTTTACCCACTCCTAACAAAAAAAAAAAACGTTAGAAAGAAACTCTGTCGGAATCAATTGAAATGCTTGAATGTTACATAAAAAGAGGTGGAAAACTTTTCTTGGCCATTTTCCAGCGTGGTGTCATCTTTCGAGCTTTCTTTTTGCGAGTGTGTGCGTGGTCATTTTTCTTCGATTTATCTGCATTGTAGTCGTGGACGATGATGACGCTGGACGTCGCAAAGAATGCTTCGCGAGGTTCCGTCCAGGACTTATGTAATGGCATTTCCTCTGACAGGAGCGCGCAGGACGCATTGTTTGTTATTTATGAGCTTTCTTTTGGGAAGTGATGCTTCTTTTTGGCAGTTTTTTTTGTCGAAATAAACTGAAATGAAAAAGAGCTGAAAATGAGGATGCAATTGCGAATGCAACTGGATGCAATTGCGAATGAAACTGAACTGAAACTGAACTGAAACTGAACTGAAACTGAACTGAAACTGAACTGAAACTGAACTGAAACTGAACTGAAACTGAACTGAAACTGAACTGAAACTGAACTTAAACTGAACTGAAATTGAACTGTGACTGAAATGGTGCCTGAAATTGAAATTGAAATTGTGACTCAAATTGTGACTGCAATGGAGACTGAAATTGAGACAGAAATTGAGACTTGTAACTGAAATTTAGACTGAAATTATGACAAAAATTGTGATTGAAAATGTAACAACAATTGGGACTGAAATTTTGACTGAAATTGTAACTGAAGTTGCAACTGAAATTTTGACAGGAATAAAAAACTGCAATTATGACAGAATTTGTGACTGAAATTTTGACTATGAATGTGACTAAAATTGTGTCAGAAATTGTGCCTGAATTTGTGACAGAAATTGTGATTAATATTGTGGCAGAAATTGTGACTGAAATTTCGACTAAGAATGTGACTGAAAGTAAGACAACACATTGTGACAAAAATTTTGACTTAATATGTGACAAAAATTGTGACTGAATTTGTGACTTTGAGCGAGTTGTGGCGCTATAACCACGGCAAATAGTGTCCAGGGCAATTGTAACAATTTTCTATAACAGGAATTGTAAAAAAAAAAAATGAAAAAAAATATGACAGAAATTGTGACTAAAATAAGGACTAAAACTGTGACAGAAATTTGGACAGAAATTTGGACAGAAACTTGGAAAGAAATTATGACTGATATTGTGACAGAAATTTTTACTGATTTTTTGACTGAATTTGTGACTAACATATTGCCAACAATTTTGATTTGAATGGTGACTCAAATTGTTGACAGTTATTGAAACAAAAATTGTAACCGAAATTGTAGCAGAAAATTTGACACAAATTGTGACATAATTTGTGACAGAAATTGCGTCATAAATTGTGACAGAATTTGTTACAGAAATGGTAACAAAAATGGTGAAAGAAATCATGACAGAAATTGTGACAGAATTTGTGACAGAAATTGCGACTGAAATTTTGACTAAGAATATGACTAAAATTGTGACTGAAATTGTGACTCAAGTTGTGCCTGAATTTGTGACTGAAATTGTGACTGAATTTGTGACTGAAATTGTGACAGAAATTTTAACAAAATTGTAACAATTTTCTGTGACGGAAATTGTAAAAAAAATTGGAAAAAATATGACAGAAATTGGGACAAAACTGTGACTGAAATTATGATAGGAATTGTGCCAGAAATTTGGACAGAAATTACTACTGACGTTATGACAGAAATTGTGACTGTTTTTTGACTGAAATTGCGACTAACATATTGCCAACAATTTTGATTTGAATGGTGGCTCAAATTGTGATTGAAATTTTAACCAAAATATTGATTGCAATGGTGACAGAAATTGTTATCAAAATTTTAACAGTAAATTTGAAAAAAAAAAAAATGTGGAAATGTGACAGATATTGTTAGCATAACTTCGACAGAAAACGTGAAAAATGAGAAAAATGTGACAGAACTTGTGATCGAAATGGTAACAGAAATTTGGACACAAATTGTGACAGAATTTGTGACAGAAATTGCGACATAAATTGTGACAGAATTTGTTACAGAATTTGTGACAGAAATGGTGACAAAAATGGTGACAGAAATTGTGACAGAAATTGTGACCGAAACTTTGACAGAAATTGTGTCAGAAATTGAGACAAAATTGTGATCGAAATTGTGACAGAAATTGTGATAGAAATTGTGACATAAATTGGGACATAAATTGTGACTGCAATCATGACTAAAATACAATACAAATATTGAGACAGAAAATGTGACAGAAATTGTGAAAAAAGATTGGACAGAATCTGTCACAGAAATGGTGACAGAAATTGAGACAGAAGTTATGACAGAAACTGTGACAGAAATTGTGACAGAAACTGTGACAGAAATTGTGACCGAAATTGTTACCGATTTTGTGATAGAAAGTGTGTCAGAAATTGTGACAGAAATCATAACAGAAATTGTGACAGAAATTCTGACTGAAATGACAGAAATTGTGACTTTAATTGCGACTGATGTTGTGATTGATTTTCAAACCTAAATGGCTTCTGAAATCCTGAATAAAATCATAATTTTAATTTTGAATTGAATTGCGGTTTAGATATACCGTAAACTGGGGTCAATCGGGACACATGGGGCGAATTGGGACAGCAGTTTTTACCATGTTGGAACACAATATTTTGATTTTTCTGGTTGGTTTCGGTTAGAACAGATTCAGGCCAACAAAATGTATGCATCCATATCCAAATTTAAAAGCTTTAGGTGCTCTAAAAACTGCTGTCCCTATTCAGACTGTAGTCCCGATTCACCCCAGATGACGGTAGTGAATTAAACTTGGCTATGTAGTGAATAAAAATTCGAATGAAATTGAGATCGAATTCGATGTTCATATTTCAACCAAAATTTACATCAATTTTTTAATGAAATTATCGGCTTAAATATAAATAAAATGGTAAAACAATGATAACTTAATTTGGTTTGGAATTCTGCAAGGCAATCGAATATTTTTACATGAAATTTCGATGAAGGTTTCTAATTGCAAATGAAACTGAACTTAGATTAGAACTAAAACTATTCTTGAAAAATGTGTATCAAGTATTCAAAAGAGGTCTATAGAACATCTTCAAAATTGATCCAAACCTGAAGTGAGGGAAAAGTCCCTCAAAAGAAAGTACTTTTTAACGCTTTTTGCGTCTCAATCGCACAAGCACACACAAAGTCTCAATCACATGTGAACACACCAAGGATAAATAATGTTCCGTCTGTTCAAATACGCAAACACACACACACATTCACATTCTCAGTCACATTTCCCAGTTCTCAGGATCGGCTTTTCTTTTGTCGCAGCAGCAGAAGGAGAAGGATTCCGCTTTTTTCCACAAGCAAACTTTTCCCGGAAGGCATTTGTGCTTGTTCCGGAAACCGATAACAACCTGTGAACTTCCGACGAGTGCGTCCGTAACTGTGTGACTCTGTGTGTGTTTTCTGTGTCACACGGTGGTGGCCTAGCTGGAAAACCGGAACGGGAAGACGACAATCTCTCCGCCGACTCGGCTGCAGCAGCTCTTCTAAAAGTCGGACAAGGACTAAATTTATTCTGGAGGCAGTTTCCCAGTTAAAAGTTTGTTCATTAATTTGAAAAGTTTTTTTCCCCCGGATTGTGGCGTGGCGTGGAGGTGGCTGCGGCAAGGAAATTTTGTCCCCATTTTCCGGGACTTACACACTCACTTGGAGGTCCAAAGAGGCCGGAAATTGCGGGCCTCTTCCTTGGAAGTTGGGACTTTCCCACGCTTTCGAGCAAGGTGTCTAGACGCCTAGTGTTGGGAGGATTATTAGATTTGCAGAAATTTACGTCCCCAACTAACCTTTCCAAGGAAAAATGTATAACTTTCTGATTATTTGCTGACACCACGTGAAGTCAAGCTCAACTGTCACAAGTCATCGGCAGAAGAGCTTCCCCCTCCCTCAACAAAAAAAAAAGAAGTCATCATCATCATAAACCATGTGAACAACAGAGCGCCCCCCCTCCCCTCCCCACGCCACTCCAGGAAATGAATTTTGGCGGGAAATTTTCCGGTTCGGTGGAAATCACCTGCCGCCGATAGGTTGATTTTCCGGTGCTGGTTTTTGTTTCGGAGAAAGAAAAACTATAGTTGCAAGGTATATGACGGAGCGTTGCGAAACTGGTGGTGGAGGGCGGGGGTGGACACAAAAGTGGATGATATTTGCTGGAGGTGACATATCGATATTTTTGCTGATGAGGGAAAAACGGAGAAAGGAAAAGGATATAAAGACTGCGTCTAAGTGGCAGGAATCGGAAACCGTGAGTAAGGGCGGTTTGAACGTCGTTGTTTTATGCATTTAAAAAAGTCATAAAACCTTTAAAAAACACTTAAGAGAAATTCTATGAAAACAATGACTGCATAATTCTTGAACATTGCGTTTTTGATTTCCATCATGTTCCGTGAGAACATAATAATTAGAAATTTAGCCAAATAATTCAGAAAAAAATTGTTTATTTTATTCGATATAAGGCTAAAAACCATAATTTACTCGCCCAAATCTTTCATATATTGAAAATTAATGATTGCAAAACAACTGAACTAGGTTGTAAATTGCGACCATCCCAGGAGTTCTCAGGACAAAATTATCGGAATTTTTCCAAATCCGGAAATTCATGAATTATGGGTTTTTTTCATATTTTGTCCCGGGAATTCCCGATATTGAAAAAAAAGTGTCTTGAAAATTCAGATTTGATTGTGGAAATCGATGGACATTTGAATACTTAGTAATCGAGCATTAAAAATTGTTTTCTGCATATATCAGCATCAATATGGCTTATTATAAAAAAATGCCAAAAAAATAGTTTACAGACCCGCAAAATGCTTGACACTTTTGATATTTCCATGGGTAATTCTCCGCCAACTCACACAGCAGTTGCCCCGACCCCTCTTCGATTTGCGTGAAACTTTGTCCTAAGGGGTAACTTTTGTCCCTGATCACGAATCCGAGGTCCGTTTTTTGATATCTCGTGACGGAGGGGCGGTACGACCCCTTCCATTTTTGAACATGCGAAAAAGAGGTGAATTTGCAGCCTGAAACGGTGATGAGATAGAAATCTGGTGTCAAAGGGACTTTTATGTAAAATTAGACGCCCAATTTGATGGCGTACTCAGAATTCCGAAAAACGTATTTTCATCGAAAAAAACACTAAAAAAGTTTTAAAAATTCTCCCATTTTCCGTTACTCGACTGTAAAAAATTTTGGAACATGTCCTTTTATGGGAAATTTAATGTACTTTTCGAATCTACATTGTCCCAGAAGGGTCATTTTTTCATTTAGAACAAAATTTTTCATTTTAAAATTTCGTGTTTTTTCTAACTTTGCAGGATTATTTTTTAGAGTGTAACAATGTTCTACAAAGTTGTAGAGCAGACAATTACAAAAATTTTGATATATAGACATAAGGGGTTTGCTTATAAACATCACGAGTTATCGCGATTTTACGAAAAAAAGTTTTGAAAAAGTTGGTCGTCATCGATCATGGCCGTTCATGGTCACTCGCGACAGACACGGACGACGAAACAAAGAGAAACGCAAAAAGTAACTTTTTCAAAACTTTTTTTCGTAAAATCGCGATAACTTGTGATGTTTATAAGCAAACCCCTTATGTCTATATATCAAAATTTTTGTAATTGTCTGCTCTACAACTTTGTAGAACATTGTTACACTCTAAAAATAACCCTGCAAAGTTAGAAAAACACGAAATTTTAAAATGAAAAATTTTGTTCTAAATGAAAAATGACCCTTCTGGGACAATGTAGATTCGAAAAGTACATTAAATTTCCCATAAAATGACATGTTCCAAAATTTTACAGTCGAGTAACGGAAAATGGGAGAATTTTAAAACTTTTAGTGTTTTTTCGATGAAAATACGTTTTTCGGAATTTGAGTACGCCATCAAATCGGGCGTCTAATTTTACATAAAAGTCCCTTTGACACCAGATTTCTATCTCATCACCGTTTCAGGCTGCAAATTTTGAAAAACACCTCTTTTTTCGCATGTTCAAAAATGGAAGGGGTCGTACCGCCCCTCCGTCACGAGATATCAAAAAACGGACCTCGGATTCGTGATCAGGGACAAAAGTTACCCCTTAGGACAAAGTTTCACGCAAATCGAAGAGGGGTCGGGGCAACTTTTCCCGATTTCGTGTGAGTTGGTAGAGAATTACCCCCATACTATTATTTTTTATTTTTTCATGACTGTGAATTAAAGTTAAGTATGATTATTTTTTCAAATTTAAATAAAATGTCATATTTAATTATTTTTTCTCAAAAATCAAAAAGTCGGCATCTGGGGTAAATAAAAAAAATCTAACGAATCAAGACAGATGTTTAAGCCAATTTTTTTGCATAATGTTTTGATTGATTTAGGCTAAAACAGAAACAGAACAAAACAATTAGTGCACATATTTCCACCTTACTTTTTCATGCATTTGTTGAGACTAAGGTTTGTTATTTAAATTTTCGTATTTTCTTTTTTTTTCAATCACAAACTTTGTCAAAATTTCATAGGATTCTGAAAAAATCTTACATATTGTGAAAAGGCCTAATTTTAAGATCGTAAAAAATGTTTCGAAACACTTTATTTCTATTCTTTAATAAATCAATTTAGAATCTTTTCGATTTCTCAACATAAAATAGTAGTATAAATTTTTTCACCTCGCATACAAATTTTAAATGTTTTTGAAGAAAGCTAATTTGAATGTAATATCGACTCAGAGAAAGACGCCTTTATCTGTTGAATATAACTTTTGCAGGAATGTCTGATATTTCACAATAACTTCTCAGTTAAAAAATAGTGTTGATTGAAAAACTCTGACTTTATACAATAATCAGAGAGATTAAAAATGAGCAGCATAAAAAAGCAAAATTCTCACAATTTTAAATTATTTTGATAGAAGAATAACATCTTATCCTTCGCTCATTGTGATAACTTAATAACACAACATCATTGTTTTTGTTGTAACATATAAAAATATTGAAATGTTTATTTTCCTTGCAATTTATATCTTTAAAAAATGTAAAATTGTTTGTATTACGCTGTAATGTTTTAAATAAGGCATTTTTTTTCAATGTGTAGAAGCTCACGTGTTATTAAAGAAATAACCAAATTTCGCAAATTTCAGAAAGCTCTTAGAAGTATTTACAATTTATTTTGGGTCGACAAATCTAAGCACAAGCTGAACATTTGAGACGAAATAATAAAATGCCACAGAATCATAAAAAATGTACAGAAAACATTACTTAATTTATAAAATTAAAAGTTTTTTTTTCATATCTGATATTTTTAACACTTTTTAATCAGAATCAGAAAATCAGAAAAAGTTAAAAACTTTTATGGAACTTTTATATTTTTAAAATTTTATTTATAAAATTTGTCAATGATTTTTAGGCCACGAAAATATAACTATACATTTTTAAATAATATGAGGATGCTATTATACTTTTCAATTTAAATTGTTTTTGAATCATGCAAAGAACTTTTCTTTCAATAAGTTCTTACAGGACGGTTAACTATACAACCGTAGATTTTTACAAAAATATAAAAGAGCATAATTTCATTGAAACAATTGAAACGAACATTATTATTTTTGTGAACTACAATAAACTTAAAAAATAGGTGATTTTGTAACTTCAGTTGATGAACCCTTTTTATTTTTCTGCTTTTCTCGTTTAACCATAAAAAATTAAAATAAAGGATGAATAAAGGAAAAATAAAAATATATAAAAAATTGGGAAAAACCATAACCGAAGATAAATTTTATGGTTTCATGTGAAGGGACTTTTCACGCACTAAAGTTTCTAGTTTGAATAATATTTATGGGACAACTACATCTAGAGATACTCACAAATATGAAACAAATACTGCCCACCTAGTTTCGAGCAGGAATCTCGCCAGAGAGACCACCAATGCAATGCTGTAGAGTGAATATTTTTATTTTTGTAAAAAAGCTTTTAAATTTAAGCGTATCTTCTAAGAGTTTTGTAATAGTTTACTAATTGAACTCAATATTCCCGCCGATTTGTTATATTATCCTGTTTAAAAAAACAAAAACAAAGTATATTTAAAACATTTGAATATTAACCTTCCCTTGGTATTAAAAAAAATCACACATAAGGTATTGGGGTCCTTTTCGACCCCAAACTTTAAAAAATCGACAAAAATCCAGTTTTTGACCGATTCCGGTTTTTTTTGGTCACAAATGAAAGCTTAGAACGTCCCCTTTCCGATACCGACCTGGAAAACCGGATTTGGTCACTGTGGCCACTGGGAATCGGCTAAAACCGGAAAAAGGCCTTTTTGAGACCCCAACTTTGACTACCTGTATCTCCGGTAAATTTCAACCAATCAGGATGCTCCGGGTTGCATTCGACAGGTGTATACGTGTACTTTGACCACAAATATTAATATCAGGGCCAGGTGACCTACCGGTTCCGGAAATCCGGAACATCCGAAAAGTTCATAATTTACTGTTTTTCACGTATATGTGATACCAATACTCTCATGATAGTTGAAATTGATCCATAAAACTTACTAAAAACACAATACACGATTGCCAGAACCACTCTGGAGTGTTAGTGGCCACTTCCGGGTAACTTGGAACCGGTTCCCGGGTACCCGATGAACGGCCAATTTGATTTTTTGTTGAAAACCCATCATGTTGCATATCAAACTTCATGAAATTGAAAGATATGTCCATCTTTGATAATGCCGTTAATCGCTGAGCCATCCTGGCCAATCTGGAACCGGTTACCGGTGGCCCCTTGGGGACACTCCCGGAATATGAGAGAAACCCTATCATCCGACATATCAAACATCATGAAATTGAAAGATATGTCAATCTACGGTCATGCCGTTGTTCGTTGACCCATTGTGACTCATCTGGAACCGGTTACCGGTGGCCCCTTGGGGACACTCCCGGAATATGAGAGAAACCGTATCATCCGACGTATCAAACTTCATGAAATTGAAAGATATGTCAATCTACGGTCATGCCGTTGTTCGTTGACCCATTGTGACCAATCTGGAACCGGTTACCGGTGGCCCCTTGCGGACACTTCCGGAATATGAGAGAAACCCTATCATCCGACATATCAAACTTCATGAAATTGAAAGATATGTCAATCTACGGTCATGCCGTTGTTCGTTGACCCATTGTGACCAATCTGGAACCGGTTACCGGTGGCCCCTTGGGGACACTTCCGGAATATGAGAGAAACCCTATCATCCGACGTATCAAACATCATGAAATTGAAAGATATGTCAATCTACGGTTATGCCGTTGTTCGTTGACCCATAGTGACCAATCTGGAACCGGTTACCGGTGGCCCCTTGGGGACACTCCCGGAATATGAGAGAAACCCTATCATCCGACGTATCAAACTTCATGAAATTGAAATATATGTCAATCTACGGTCATGCCGTTGTTCGTTGACCCATTGTGACCAATCTGGAACCGGTTACCGGCGGCCCCTTGGGTACACTCCCGGAATATGATAGAAACCCTATCATCCGACGTATCAAACTTCATGAAATTGAAAGATATGTCATGCCGTTGTTCGTTGACCCATTGTGACCAATCTGGAACCGGTTACCGGTGGCCCCTTGGGGACACTTCCGCAATATGAGAGAATCCCTATCATCCGACATATCAAACTTCATGAAATTGAAAGATATTTCAATCTACGGTCATGCCGTTGTTCGTTGACCCATTCAGGCCAATTAAGAACCGG